>NC_064628.1:449785519-450087519 GCF_023864275.1 Schistocerca cancellata | reverse complement strand
TGCTGATCTCCAATTTCCCCTTCTTTTCCTAGAGTAACATTACGAAGAAAGAACAGAATAAAAAAGGTCACCGGTTGGAAGAGAAAAACCCCTTGAGAATACGAGCAAAGCATATTACAAGAATTGTTGACTCGTATCGGAAAGTAACCCTGTGAGAAGATGCGTCGTTTGCGGCAAGGCAAACAAACGGAAAGAATACTGGTGTTGTAGGAAATAAGTCAATAGGATAACATGCATTGGAATTTGTGAACGGTTATGTGTTCCTACATTATAATGTTTACTTATAGTCAAACAAATAAATAGACACAGCAGCGATGACAATTTAGCGCAGCGGGCTCGTCTAGCTGCACGACAGAAACAAATCGTAGCGTATAGCTGTAAAGAGCAGCCGCACTGTTCGCGCAAACTGAGCAGTGAAAGAATTTAGAAAATATCTAGAAACTGCCGTTTGAACATTGTTATCGTTATATGACTACATTACCGCTGCACGTTTTGCGCTTGTGTCACGTAACTTTTTTCAACGCTGTTTGTCTGGGGGTATTGCCTTCGACTGGGCCGGCCGCGGTGGCCATGCGGCTCTAGGCGCTGTAGTCCGGAACCGCGCGACTGCTACGGTCGCAGGTTCGAATCCTGCTTCGGGCATGGATGTGTGTGAGATGTCCTTAGGTTAGTTAGGTTTAAGTAGTTCTAAGTTCTAGGGGACTGATGACCTAAGATGTTAAGCCCCATAGTGCTCAGAGCCATTTGAACCATTTGAACCTTCGACTGGAGCGGGACGGTACAGTAGACAGCGAAGCGTACGCCTGAGACTCGTCGGTGCATTTCGCACTACACCTGTTGGTTACTGAAGGTTCTGGGAAAGGCTTCCGATGGATATCATGGTAGGCTACATGTCTACATCGTGTTGGTTCGAGCTTCAAAAATATGCTTTTCTACTGCTGTAAGCACGGTTACGCCTAACATAGTTGGATCAGCATCAGCTATGTACCACGTATAGCTCAGGAGAATAAAAGTTCGATTAATTTATATTCTTAGTAAGAAGTCATGGTCTAAAAGTAGCGTCTTAGATCACCAATCGAATCGTCCTGAGTCCCGGGTTCGAACACAGCTACTGTTCAAATTAGGACAAAAAATCACCAGCAATGGCGGACGAAGGCTTCTGGCATAAGAAGATATCCTCGTTGTGCTAGCGGCCTTGTCAAAGAAGTCAGAAGAGCGGGCATAGGTTCAGGGCATTCTCTTTCCCGACGAAGAGCGTGAGGATGCAGAAAGTAATGGAAACCACTGGATAAAAGACGCACAACAACGTATATCGATAGGGCGTGTGACCTGTAACTGGAAAAGTGCCATGAGGATCTCTCCATTGGGAAAAGAGTCCCGATTAGACTCCCATTAGTATCGCTGGGAGGGGACTGCTAGGGGGAGGTTGACCATGAGAAAAGTAATGAATAAACAATGAAAGGATAACTTCCACGAGTCGGGGCGTGGAATGTCAGAAATTTGAACGTGATGGGGAACCTAGAAAATCTGAAAAGGGAAATGCTAAGGCTCAATCTAGATATAGCGAGGATTAGTGAAGTGGAAAGAAATAAAGACATCTGGCCGGATGAGTATAAGAAAATGTCAACAGAGAAAGGTGTAAAGGAAGTAGGATTCGTTATGAATACGAACGTAGGCTAGACATTGATCTACTGGTCTCAGTTCAGTGATAGGATTGTTTTTATCATATTCGGCCATAAACCAGCTCTGACAACGACAGTTAATGTATGCATGCAGAAGCCGCAAAAAATAGATGAAGAGATAGAGTAAGTATACGGGGCTGTTGAACAGGTTATTCAGAATGTGTAGGGAGAACAAAATAGAATACTCATCATGGGAAAGCGGTTGTAGGGGAAGCAATAGAAGAAAGGTTTACTGAAGAATACAGGCTAAGCAGTAGGAATTATAGAGGAGACAGACTAATTGAGTTTTGCAGTAAATTTCAGATGGTAGTAAGCATTACCCAACTCAGGAATTACTAGAAGAGGAGGTGTAATTGGAAAAGAGCCAGAGACACGGGAAGGTTCCGGCTGGATTACACCATGTACAGAGATTCCGATATCAGATATTGAATTGTATGGCATACACAGGAGTAGATGTAGACCCAGATCTCACTTCAGCAATGATGAAGAGTAGACTGAAATTTAAGCGAATCGTCTGGAAAAATCAGTGTGGATGCAAGTTATATACTGAAGCACTTATAAATGCTGAGACGCGTTTGAAGTTTACTAACGTTGTGGATTCTGTAATAACGAATTGTACAATAGGCAATTCGGTTGAAGAGGAATAGATATTTTAAATTGCTGCAAGGAAAGTAACTCCGATGAAACCATGGATAACAGAAGAAATACTTCAGTTGATAGAGGAGAAAGTAGAAAAATGTTCAAGGAAAAACAGGAATATAGCAATAAGAACCATTTCGGAATATAATAAATAGGAACTGCATGGCAGCCAAGGCGCCATATCTGCAGGAAAACAAGGAAAGAAATTGAAAAGAAATAGTCGTCTAAAGCACTGGCAAAGCATGTAGAAAAAGTGAACTTCGGCGAAATTGAAAGTAAGGGTGGTAACATTAAGAGTGTAGTGGGAATTCCACTATAAAAGGCAGTGGAAAGAACACATGGGTGAAAAGAGTTCACTGAAGGCATCTATACAGTAGAGAACTTCTCTCATTACAGAAGAAGAAACTGGAGTCGATAAAGAAGACACAGGAGATCAGAATTTAAAAGAGCTCATGAAGACTTGAGATCAAATAAAACAAAAGTGAAAGATAACATGCCGTAAAGAATTTCTAAAATCACTGGGGAAACGGCTACCAAACGGCTATTCAACTTCTAGAATCTAGGAGAATGGCAACATATTATCAGACTTTCCAAAAAGTATTATTCACACAATTTCGAAAGTTGGAAGTGATAAGTGCGAGAATTATCGCACAATCATCTTAACAGCTCATGCATCAAGGTTTCTGACATCTAAGGGGCAGAAATTGGAAAAGAAAATTGAAAATCTGTAGGATGAAAATCAGTTTCCCCTTAGGAACGGTAAAGGCACCAAAGAGGCAGCTCTGACGTCGCAATTGATAATGGAAGCAAGACTGAAGAAAAGTCAAGATATGCTCATAGGATTTGTCGACCTGAGAAAAGCGTTAGACAATGTAATATAGTGCAAGATATTCGATATTCTGATAAAACTAGGGGTAAACTTTAGGGAAAGACGAGGAATATACAACATGTACGAGAAACAAGAGGAAATAATAAGACTGGAAAACCAAGAACGAAGCGCTCGAATTTAAAAAAAAAAAAGTGTTGAGACAGAAATGCAGTCTTTGGCCATAATGTTGAATTTATACATCGAAGAAACAATAACTGAAATAAAAGAAAGGTTCAAAAGTGGGATTAAAATTCAGGGTGAAAGGCTATCATTGAAAAGATTTGCTAATAATATTGCTGTCTTCAGTGAAAGTGAGAAAGAATTAAAGGATCTATTGAATGGAATGAACAGTTTAATGAATACAGAGTATGGATTGAGAGTAAACCGGAAAATGACAAAAGCAATGAGAAGAAGCATAAATGAGAGTAGCGAAAAACGTAACACCAAATTTGGTTGTCACTATGTAGACACAGGATAATATAGGGAAAGAATCTGTGAAAACAAAACCATTATGTGTTCGGGTTTTTACTAACGAAATATTACCGGAATTCCTCCCAAAGGATCAGTCACGTATGCAACTATTTCTGAATACACGTGGCTCGTCTTCTGAAGAGCGGATCGTACGTTCTTACACCAACACTGATAATATTTTCTAGAGCTACAAAATTACTCTGATACTTCTGAAAAGTTTAGTAACTGCTTTTAACAACAGATGCGACACTGATTCACTGATTGAGATGAGATGTAATGTGAAACTGAATAGCATGCACAGTTCATGCAGTAAGCAACAGAGATGGATCAATGGTACTCATCAGAAAATTAAAAACAGTCTGGATGTGATTCACTCTACGAATCCTAGAGCCGAATTGGCATGCCGGAATGTGTGAAATTATCGAACATATGCAGAATCTCTAAACTCAATTCACATGACAAGTGCGGTAATACAATATATTACTGTTAGAGTACTCATTGTTCCTCAGAATGGATTCCATGGAACAACACTTACTGAAACACTTACGTATAAGGAATGTCACCTAAGCTGACACGCAGCTAAGTGATACATCAAAAGAAAAGTCTTGTATGGCCTTTCTGCCATACATCCCTAGGGTGAAGGACAGATCGACCGTATTTTCCGTAAATACGGCGTACGGACAATACACAAACAAAGCAAGGAGTTAAGAGAGTGTCTCAGCTTGACAAAGGGTCCAATTGGCTATTTCGGGCGTGTGTCACATACTGTGGACAAGTGGAAAAGTGTAAGCTGGAACGTCTGGACGATCCATTAATACCAGGATCATTGAACATCAGGTGGAGAAATAGGTCATTTAGGAGCATGTGTAGTGTGCTCGATAGTAAATTTCGCGATCACGTTTGGTACGTAGGTTCTGTGAAGGGGAGCTACCCCATACGTTCGTTGAGGGGACGCAAAGTAACCAATAAATATGCAATAGAAAGCCTCAAGATAAAGCAATGGTTACAGCAATAAGGACTAGGAAAACATATGCAGTGGATGTTACGCGGAGTAAATTTGCACCCTATGAGTGTGTGTGAGCCATTTAAAACCGATTAACCTCTGTAAGCATAAAACTGTACTACTACAGGTCATGAAAGTTACATAATGACTCAGTTACAAATGTAGATATACAGATACAAATGCAAAGATGCCCTTTTGCGATCCCCCACATTCTACCTCCCTGGTCTACATCCAGGGATATGATCAGCTAGGGAGGCCTGGCGACATGTTTCCCATCGGTAATATCAAGGATGTGCGTGTGGCTCCACATCCGTCTCATTCAAGTCCAGCATACTTGTCTTCTTCCACAGGGGATATGGAAGAATTTATTCTTGCATAAGTACGATGTCACCGACTTGGATTCTCGTCGATCTTCCATTTAGGCGTTTGACTCTCTTCTCCACTGTGTCCAGGAATTTTCTGCTGTGTTCTGACGGATTATGATTTCTGCTATCATCCTTCTTATGACTGGTGGCTTCATTCCACGTGGGCAGAGTCTGTAGCTCTTGACCGTCCATAACGGAACGGCACAGTACATTTCGGAGTCATCTTTTGGTTAAACTGGCCCTACATGGTCCCCACTAAGTCACCCACACAACTGTGTACTTCCATGTGATGCCTTCTTGTGCGAAATATTGTCGGTTTCATCAGCAGAGATGGCTGTACACAGTTTCATTACCTTTTTCTTGGATGCTTAGATGTTTGGGCACTGGCTTTATAGGTGGTACGTGGAATGCCTCATCTGCCAATAAATTTTTGTGGTACCAACAAAAAACTGTCTGTTGTTTCAATGCAGTCCGTCTCTAGTTGAGCACTCTAATCACGGCACAGCTGTACAGTGCAATAAAACAATAAGTTGTAATACTTCCTACTTTGGTGTAAACAGTTCTGCAACAACAATTCAGTTATTTGGAAGGGTATGTGTGCAGTGTTACTCTGTTGGCTGCCAGTGGAACATCTCTTTCTTGCAGCGAGGTGGAGTGCTATTTCACGTGAGAGATAGCTATTACAGCGCGTGCCTCCGGATTTTTTATTTAAAAACTCTTAATGCCTTTTTTAAAAAACGAAAATTATTAACATTCTACATCTTTATTGTTCATGTCTACATATGTATTTCCTAACATAATCACCCAGGCGACGAACACATTTCTCCCAACGAGAGAGCAGTTTGCAGGTAGTGTCACTATACAATGTTTGACTTTGTAGACGGAGCCGCAACCTCACGTCTAATTGGACTGCTTCCTTACTATCAAAGTGAAGCCGTCGAAGGTAGTCGTTAAGTTTTGGAAACAGATGGGGACAAGTCGTGACTGTATGGAGGTGATCGATGAAAGTGAACCCTAGGCGTTGGATAGTTGCAGATGTTACAGTGCTCGTGTGTGGTTTGGCATTGGCATGCTGAAAGAGAGATGCTCCAGGTGTAGACGAACTCTTCGAACTCTAAACTCGATTACAGCACACTGTTTGTCACTTAAAGACAGGTAAGTTACACACCGCCATGTTACACACTACAGTTCGAAGTCCTCTAGCGGCAGAGGCCTGAAAATATGTAGATATGTAGACTAGAGATGTAGAATATTAATAATGTTTGTTTTATTTAAAAAGCTTTAAAAGCGTTCACGTAAATATTTCGGGGGCTTTACTTTTCAGCACGTCCTCGTACACTCCTGGAAATTGAAATAAGAACACCGTGAATTCATTGTCCCAGGAAGGGGAAACTTTATTGACACATTCCTGGGGTCAGATACATCACATGATCACACTGACAGAACTACAGGCACATAGACACAGGCAACAGAGCATGCACAATGTCGGCACTAGTACAGTGTATATCCACCTTTCGCAGCAATGCAGGCTGCTATTCTCCCATGGAGACGATCGTAGAGATGCTGGATGTTGTCCTGTTGAACGGCTTGCCATGCCATTCCCACCTGGCGCCTCAGTTGGACCAGCGTTCGTGCTGGACGTGCAGACCGCGTGAGACGACGCTTGATCTGGTCCCAAACATGCTCAATGGGGGACAGATCCGGAGATCTTGCTGGCCAGGGTAGTTGACTTACACCTTCTAGAGCACGTTGGGTGGCACGGGATACATGCGGACGTGCATTGTCCTGTTGGAACAGCAAGTTCCCTTGCCGGTCTAGGAATGGTAGAACGATGGCTTCGATGACAGTTTGGATATACCGTGCACTATTCAGTGTCCCCTCGACGATCACCAGTGGTGTACGGCCAGTGTAGGAGATCGCTCCCCACACCATGAAGCCGGGTGTTGGCCCTGTGTGCCTCGGTCGTATGCAGTCCTGATTGTGGCGCTCACCTGCACGGCGCCAAACACGCATACGACCATCATTGGCACCAAGGCAGAAGCGACTCTCATCGCTGAAGACGACACGTCTCCATTCGTCCCTCCATTCACGCCTGTCGCGACACCACTGGAGGCGGGCTGCACGATGTTGGGGCGTGAGCGGAAGACGGCCTAACGGTGTGCGGGACCGTAGCCCAGCTTCATGGAGACGGTTGCGAATGGTCCTCGCCGATACCCCAGAAGCAATAGTGTCCCTAATTTGCTGGGAAGTGGCGGTGCGGTCCCCTACGGCACTGCGTAGGATCCTACGATCTTGGCGTGCATCCGTGCGTCGCTGCGGTCCGGTCCCAGGTCGACGGGCACGTGCACCTTCCGCCGACCACTGGCGACAACATCGATGTACTGTGGAGACCTCACGCCCCACGTGTTGAGCAATTCGGCGGTACGTCCACCCTGCCTCCCGCATGCCCCCTATACGCCCTCCCTCAAAGTCCGTCAACTGCACATACGGTTCACGTCCACGCTGTCGCGGCATGCTACCAG
This sequence comes from Schistocerca cancellata, assembly GCF_023864275.1. Taxonomy (NCBI): domain Eukaryota; kingdom Metazoa; phylum Arthropoda; class Insecta; order Orthoptera; family Acrididae; genus Schistocerca; species Schistocerca cancellata. The sequence continues at coordinate 450,079,969 of NC_064628.1, read as the reverse complement.
TGTTAAAGACTGCGATGGAGCTCCGTATGCCACGGCAAACTGGCTGACACTGACGGCGGCGGTGCACAAATGCTGCGCAGCTAGCGCCATTCGACGGCCAACACCGCGGTTCCTGGTGTGTCCGCTGTGCCGTGCGTGTGATCATTGCTTGTACAGCCCTCTCGCAGTGTCCGGAGCAAGTATGGTGGGTCTGACACACCGGTGTCAATGTGTTCTTTTTTCCATTTCCAGGAGTGTATATGGTGCGGCAGGCGTGCACTATCAAGGAGGAGGAGCAAAATAAACAAGCACAATTCTAACCTTGAGGATGTGCGTGTGGCTCCATATGAGTCTCATTTAAGTCCAGCACACTTGTCTTCTTCCACAGGGGATATAGAAGAATTTATGTCCTGCTGGTTTCCACCCCTGTAAGTTAGATGTTCTTCAATGGTGATTTGGCTTAATGCAGACGACCACCTAAACGCGACAGGACCTCATCGAATGAAGGATTTGGACGGTTTGTTTTACATGTATTCGGCAGAGCGGTGTTTTTCTTCAAAGCGTTGATTTCATGTAAAAAAAATTGTTCTTCTAGAGCATCTTCGAGATGCAGATATTTTTTATGCTGTAAGTTCACTATCAAGTTCATTTAGCTAATAGATTTCTTTTCTAATCGGAGCATGTGGACAGCAGCATTTTGCAGTAGAAATGAAGTCTTTCAGCATCTGTTAGTGGCTGAGGTGTGTCTGTAAGGAGGATCTGTGCATATGGGTGCAAGTTCTTAATTTCTGGCAAAGAAACAGGTGTGATATTCTTATTGTATTCATTTGGCCAGCGACAGGGATGTTGTGATAGTCAAGGCTGGTCATGGCACTAGATGTCCCCTATATGAAAATTAGAGACATATTTGCTCTTGCCAGATGAGCTGCAGGATTTTCTCTACATGGACAGCGTCTGCTCAGGGATGATGAGATGTTATTGTGAATGTCTGTGACCTCGTTGTCTACGTTGCTAACCTTGCAGTAGTGATGTAAAAATCTCAACGCAATTAACGCTGCCAGTAGTACCATCCGTGGCAATGTAACACTCCTCACGGCTGCAAGTGTGTTTTTGCTACACACCAACTGAACGTGAGACACCCTATTCATAGTGCAGTTGAAGTACAAGACCGCAACTTACTCTCCCTCGGAAGCATGACAGCAAACATGGGTGCATAACATTCCTCTTCGGATGTTTTGATCGATGTATAAGTGCGTGATGGACTTGGAAGGGCTGTTACCTAAGTGCGCCACAGAGCGAGAAGGTGCTTAGGCAGAAGTATGTCACACCTTAGTCCCATTAATCAAGCGCTGGGAAATAAATTTTTCCTGGTTACGGATAGTGGGATTACTAAGCCAAGAGGGTCGTTAAACTAATGGTTGCTTGTATCAAGCTTCTCTTGATGACAATTGTTTGTCTCATTTCGGCACGTTTTCATACAGATAAACACAAAATGTATCATCTACTGTATTCCGCTGAACTCGCAAAACGTGTGAATTTATCGTGAACTCTCGTAGTTCTGATTTCAAATTGCGACTAGTAGCTGGAAGTTTGTCTCCTATTTCTACCAAGACAGATCGATTTAACTCCTGAGTGGAGCCAGTTCATAGTAAAAAGTTAACCCGCCATTTTCATCGTCAGCTCATGCTGCAAAGCGTTACGGCAGAGTAACTGACTACCAACTCCCCCAGTGCAGCTGAAACGAGAAACGGACAACATTTAATCCCGAAGTAAAGTCGTTTGAATGTGTAAGTAGTTCTTCTTCGTATACTGATTACTTACTTTCCTCTGTGGTGATGGTCTCTGTACCAGAAATCCTCATAAGGGCTCTGTAGGTTGTCTGGAGAATTAACTGCAAAACGACCTCGGTAATATCTGCAGCGATGGCAAAAATTGCATCAGAAAATTCATGACTACTGCAGTTATTTTATTACTATTTTCTTTATTTATCGGTGTTACATCTGACTCTGCGGTCTTGTGGCTGTAAAGCGCAGTTTTATACTCTACACATTCTATAGTTCATTCAGTACAACATTAAATATATAATATTTAACATCTACAGCGAAATTCGACAACCTGATCAATATAAAATTGTAGAAATGATAGAAATCAATAAGAGTGAAGTAGAAGTGAAAGTCACCAAATGACTTTCTGTCTCTATTACGCTACAATGGTACTCAACAACTGCTCAAGAGTGCTTATCATCAGTTTTCTACATCTTTGTTTATCTCTCTCTTGAACTATTGCCATCCTGCGTGGCTCGGCAGCACTCGAGTCTGTGTTGAGCAATGATTTATCAAGTAGTGACGAATTTTTGCGAAAATAAATATTGCAGCCAAGTGTCGTTTCACCTAAACAATAAGTTAGCCAACAAAGAGCCCACGTTGCAATAAGGCTGGTTAGACATAACAGATCCCCGGACCATCTAGAGATCACGCTGGTTAGAACTCTCAGTTAATAACAACTTGTGTGTAGAACAGCTGTCACAGTCAAAAGTCGGATATAACATTATCTAGAAACTCTGTAGCACATCATGGGGTCGGCTGTACCGACACTCGGTACTTCAGCTCTGGTATTAGTTTATTCTGCTGCGGAATATTGCTCCACGTCTTGGATGAATAGTACTCACACAAGATTTGTCAATACATAGCTCAGTAATACCATGCTTGTAACAGGTACAATCAGACCTACACCTGCTTATTGGCTACCCATACATAGTGAAATACCACCTCAATCTCGGTGGCGGGGAAGTGTACTTGTACGGTAGTGGAAAAAGCTACAGAAAATTTTTCAACCCCCTGTTCACGCAGACATTCCACCCATTAGCAAAGGAAGGCTTCGTTCTCGTCACCCTACTCTGAAAACAACGAGGATATTAGTTGACAACGGCTTTAATATTAATGACCACTGGAAACACACATGGCAGAGTAATGTTCTAATGTTACTACGGAACAACTAAAGTTGTTGTGCATATCGACCAAGCCATCTGGATTTGAACTGCCACGTAAGTCCTGGTCAGTCGTTAACCGAATTAGTACCCACTCTCTGTACGAGTGGAACAAAATAAATTCTCACAGTTGTGACTGTGGAGCTGAAAAGCAAACTGTTCGCCGGAGCTTTCCTGGCGATTCAACGGAGTTCTTGGTGGTGACAGAGGGATCAACAGACTACGCTCTTAATCTGGATATTAGTCAGTAATTTGAAACAAATGTTCATTTCTCTGTGATATAGCTATACGCTAAATAATAATAATAATAATAATAATAATAATAATTTAGTGCAATTTAAACAATGGTACACTCCAATTGAAAACATGATATCGGTGATTAGCCTATTCATCAGCATCCAATTTCTATTCATCATCATGTCCTTCTGAACTTAGAATGTCCGATGAGGTCGTGGCGTCAACTAAAAAGGATTTGCAATACGGTGGCCGAACTCCCCTGAATGGGGGCCTCCCGGCTAACAATGCCGTACGATCATTTCCACTTTCCTCTTCAGTGTCCCCTTGCTGAACTCCTACTCGAGGTTGTTCCGCTGCTGCATTCTTCTTGTAGGTATACGCTCCAAAACTCATTTATCTTACCCATTTGGTTACTAAGTACGCTGTCCTGTACTTCGGTATCAATATCCCTACGTTTTGTATTATAAAACTAATACTGCACTGTTTTAGATATTTTATTGACAGCAGAATTAAGAAATTTTCACCCTTCGGCATTTTGTTGCCAGCAGAATTACGTAATTTCCACCATTCAGCATCTAGACTGATTCTGTCCCTAGTTAAAATCATAGAGTATGTTCCCCTTTTCTATTGGTGCAACGTACAATGATGCTCCATGTGTTCAATCGTCCCTATTTCTCCCGATCTCAGAGAGCTGTTTCCCGTCTTCCTCATCAGTGTAAGTGTGTAGAGTAAAAACCCTTTAACTTAGTTGGTTCACCTGAGCATGTTCTTTAACATTTGCAAAAAAGTTGTACTCCTGCTGGTGGTCCTTTGTTATAGTTGGGCCGTCGTTCATAATTTTTTCAGGCCCAGCCTTACTTCAGAAAGAACTTTAGGTCCTCTATCAAGACAGAGGCAGACTCTCTTTCTTGAGAAGGTACGCCGAATATGGCTCGCCCCTATTGCTTCCATCTCTTTCTCATCGCTGTTTAATTGGGCAAATAAAAGTTGCCGGCTGACTTTTTCGTAAATGGGTTTAGAGGAGTGGGTGCGTAGGTGGTCGGGAGTTGGGAGCGATCCAGTTGGACATGTCCCTTTCGGATGTAATTTGACATGTATGTCTCACAGGATGCAATGAGGATATCATTCTTCTCCAGACACCGCTGTAAAATAGTGAAGCGTGAAATTTTCCTTAAGAGGTGCTGAATCCTTCACTTTCGCTTATAGGTCCAGATTCTCTTATATTCCTATTGTCTCTAAATCCCCGATGTTTCGGACTACGTTGGTGGTTATTCGATTGTACGGTAGTTTAATGAGGTTAACGGCATCGTGATATATGGAAATTCCTGGGTGATTTCTGCAAAAAGATCCAACCGAATTTCGAAAGCAGTATAGCAAATCATCGAGAGATGGGGATCGGCGCAGTGCCTTCAAAAATGTTTCTTAATAATGCGCTCCAGTTAAGAGCTTATTTTTGAGATCATCGTATCCTTTTGGAAACCAGCAAGTTGTAAATTACTGTTGTCTTGACCTTTGAACTCTTCATGTACTGACAACTATCTCGAAAATGAATGAAAACTCTCGAAAGTGGTAACATGTGTGTAGTTTCAAGTGTTTCCCGAACTCAAGCGGACCAACCAGCGTGAGTGTTACGTATTGAACGCAGACTCGAGGTCATCGCCTGCCACTGGGTGATTCGCAACAACATCCGTTTTTGAACTGTCCATCTAAAATGCATCCACCTAAAATGCAGCGTGTAGGTTTGCTTACACTTGCGGGTGCTGTTATGTACACACGCACTGTCTGGAGGTAATTGAATGCTAAATATCTGGTATTTACACTACGGACTGAATTGTGCACGGCAGCAAGAGCTGATGAAGCAAAATATTCCGAATTGCCGCAGACCGACTAGCGGTGGCTTTCCATGCAAAACTTTCTTCTTTGCTGTATACATTTACTGTGTGACCCTAGATGAGCCAAAGAGGTGGTCATCATTCAGCTACTCGTAGTCTTGCGGCCAATGATACACTGTTCATAAAACACACAGTAGACTTCTGCCTTTCTAGCTAATTATGCAGCCAACTCCCACACATCTAACACAGCTTTGTATTTGTTTTGCCAAATGTCTTCTTTTGTCTAATATTTTTATTGTATTATGTTCTGCACGGTCACCTATTGAAAAAAAAGTACTACCGTACGGAATACTAGATGAACTGTGCGACTGGAATGAAGTGTTTGTAGCAAACAAAACACGTCATGTTATTATGAATGGAGAGAAGTCTTCAGACGTGGTAGTAAGTGCGCTGCAGGGGAGTGTTTTAGGACCATTATTTCTCACAATAGGTGTAAATGGCCCAGTAGATAACATCGGAATTTCCACGAGGCTTTTCGCGGATGATAGTGTTAAATACAGAGCTATGAAATTGTAACGAAATGCAGGAAGACCTGCAGAGGACCCACACTTGGTGCCGAGAGTGTCCACTGACCATCAGCATCAACAAATGTAACACTCTGCGAATACACCGAGCGAGGTGGCGCAGTGGTTAGACAATGGACTCGCATTAGAGAGGACGACGGTTCAATCCCGCGTCCGGCCATCCTGATTTAGGTTTTCCGTGATTTCCCTAAATCGCTCCAGGCAAATGCCGGGATGGTTCCTCTGAAAGGGGACGGCTTACTTCCTTCCCTAATCCGATGAGACCGATGACCTCGCTGTCTGGTCTCCTTCCCCAAACAACCCAACAATCCCAACTCTGTGAATACATAGTGAGAAATAGCTTTTATTGTATGATTACAAAATTGCAGAACATACACTGGAAGTCAGTAGTGACATTTAATGTACAGGTGTATGCGTACGGAGCGATTTGAATTGGAAAGACAGCATAAATTTTATCGCGAGTAAGGCAGATGCCAGACTGAGATTAATTGGAAAAATCCTCTGCAAATATAGTCCAGCAGCGAAAGAAGTAGCCCACAAATCACTCGCTCGAGCAACACTTGAATACTGCAACACTTGAATACTGCAATACTTGAATATCCGTACCAGATAAGACTAATAGAAGAAATAGAGAATACGAAAGAATAGCAGCACGATTCACAGATTCATTTAGTAAGTGCAAATGTCACTGAAATGCCCATCCAACTCCCGAGGCAGACGCTGCAAGAGAGGCGTTCTGCATCACTTTATGTTCAGCTGTTGATGTTTCGAGAGTGTACATTCTTGGAGCAGTCAACCAATACATCGCTTCCTCTTATGTATATCTCCCTAAAAGACCACGAATATAAAATTAGAGGGATTCCAATACACACTGAGGCTTACCCGCTATCGTTCTTCCCGCGAACCGTTCTTGGCAGCAACAGCAAAAAGGCAAAGTCACTCTGGTACACACCTTATGGTGGCTAGCGGAGTGTAGCTATACATATAGATTGATTCTGTATGGTTATTGCTGTTTTGCTACGAATGGTATTTTTACGTAAATTGAAGCAGTAGAAATGTGTAGTAATTACGTAAAGGAAGTTGTAATTATCAAATACTGCGTGCGATGTCACCCAGGTTAGCCAGATAATTGGCCAAATGCTTGGGTGTATCCAAACGCAACAATTTGAGGAGCACCCCACGAGGTGGGACCGCGCAAGAAGTTCAATACATACAGTCCGTACTGGTATGTGTGAGTCTGGGAAGACATAGCTGTTCTAGGCTGCGTGGGAGGCAAGAAGAAATCTTATAGCAGACACAATTATCCTACAGTCTGCCAAGGATAATGATTACTAGCCCCGGAGCAGTGTCCCGTAAGAATGACAGCTGTTGGGATAGTAACTGTACGTTAAAAAGTATGTAGAAAAAGGGGAATGTGCAGATGGTGCATTATTTTTCGAGAACTTGATAATGTACAAAGTAACGTAACGAGGGTATTTATTTGACTGCAGACTACCCTATTATCCAAGCTATAATTTGTATCTTATTGTGTATGAACGAATTTGATTAAGAAAAATTTCACGGTCATTGTTCAGTATGTTATTGTATCTTCAGATTTCGATTGCTCTACTAATGATTTACGGTCGGTCAATAGGTCACGGTTTAAAAGGACTAACTGTTTCACCAGGCAGCTTGTTGAATTTTGTGATGAAGTAGGAATAGACTGCATGTACATCATTTTATAGCTAATATTAATTCAATCAAAAAATCTTATTAGACTACGGTAGAATTAAAACGAAACCAGTAAATTAAATGAAACTAATCAGATAGTTCTAACACAATAGAAAGTTACGATCACATTTGCAACTCATCTGGCGTAAAAAAAAGCCATAATAAAAGAGTATAAAAGCAAATATAGGCCCTTACACCTTCCATGCTGACCTAAGTGCTGCAAATCTTGATTTAGATCCAAGGCTGCTACAGACTTCAAAAGTTTCTCAATAAACTCTTTCTACCGTCAAGGATCCATCAACCTTTTCTAAATAGATTTCGATCACTTTCACGTTACTCCCTTCTGATAATAGCTTTCTCTTCATATGAATTATCCAGCATCGATATATTACTTCTGGGAAAGCGAGAAGTATGTCTGGAACTGACAAGACCCTAGTGCTTGGATAGCTTTTATGCTCTAATTGCACTCAATAAGTGCTAAGAGATTTTGGGAAATCAGACGTTACAGATGCGACTTCTTCCAGACAGTCGAGATGAGCCTGGACAATTCTGTTTCTATCACTGTAACGCGCACGCATTTTTATTTCTTCGAAAGTAGGTGGAGTAACACCACTGCGTTGCACCAGAGCCTTGGGTTCCCACTTCAGATACCTTCGAGGATGTACCTGATTGCTCTGGCATAAATCAACAGAGGATTCAAAAAGTTCTTGTAAACGAGTCCAGTGTTCAGTGTTATCGGAAAATGGCTCTAACTTGATCGGTGGCTGTCGAAACTGTCGCTGCAAGTCTGAATAAAATTCAAGAAGTCGATCTGTCGGCCCCTGCGTCTGAAAGTCTTACCTGAATACTGTATTTTACATTCAGGATCAACCGCTTCACAGACAGAGGACACAAAGCTACGACATCAGCTTCATATTTCGAAAGACGAAGTAAGCTTTATCGTCCGAGATCATTAAACCAGCCAAATTTTCCGGCAATCGTCTGCTAACTTTTTCTGGCACATTCTATTGTGTGAAATAGTCAAACAAAGTTATTTTATTAACAAAGCGTGTAGCGATGAAGCGCTGTGGTCCTCATTTACCTTTCAACACATAGAAATGCTCAGATGTTTCAATGTCTTTGGTCATCTTTAGCCCTAATTGTAGCGCAGTTAACAGGCGGCAGCACTTGACAGGCCTTAAAGACAAACCTCATAACTGGAGCTCAACTTTGCATTTCAAAGCCAAATAACTGTCAACACCCATCGCTCTTATGAGGCTGGGATTCAGAAGCTACCCGGCAGATTGATATCCAATAAATATGGTGCGACTGATTTGAATTACGTAATGCTGGCATGCGCTAAGGAGAAGGGGGCACAAACAGTACTGTAGAGGAATCTGGTTGCAAGGTGTTCTCTTCTACTTACAAATAGTTGTTAAATCCTTATTGTACAGATCAGATATAAATAAGTAAAGTTTAAATAGCGGAATACGTTTAAAAATATCCAATACAGGTTCATAAATACACTCCTGGAAATGGAAAAAAGAACACATTGACACCGGTGTGTCAGACCCACCATACTTGCTCCGGACACTGCGAGAGGGCTGTACAAGCAATGATCACACGCACGGCACAGCGGACACACCAGGAACCGCGGTGTTGGCCGTCGAATGGCGCTAGCTGCGCAGCATTTGTGCACCGCCGCCGTCAGTGTCAGCCAGTTTGCCGTGGCATACGGAGCTCCATCGCAGTCTTTAACACTGGTAGCATGCCGCGACAGCGTGGACGTGAACCGTATGTGCAGTTGACGGACTTTGAGCGAGGGCGTGTTTGGCGCCGTGCAGGTGAGCGCCACAATCAGGACTGCATACGACCGAGGCACACAGGGCCAACACCCGGCATCATGGTGTGGGGAGCGATCTCCTACACTGGCCGTACACCACTGGTGATCGTCGAGGGGACACTGAATAGTGCACGGTACATCCAAACCGTCATCGAACCCATCGTTCTACCATTCCTAGACCGGCAAGGGAACTTGCTGTTCCAACAGGACAATGCACGTCCGCATGTATCCCGTGCCACCCAACGTGCTCTAGAAGGTGTAAGTCAACTACCCTGGCCAGCAAGATCTCCGGATCTGTCCCCCATTGAGCATATTTGGGACTGGATGAAGCGTCGTCTCACGCGGTCTGCACGTCCAGCACGAACGCTGGTCCAACTGAGGCGCCAGGTGGAAATGGCATGGCAAGCCGTTCCACAGGACTACATCCAGCATCTCTAAGATCGTCTCCATTGGAGAATAGCAGCCTGCATTGCTGCGAAAGGTGGATATACACTGTACTAGTGCCGACATTGTGCATGCTCTGTTGCCTGTGTCTATGTGCCTGTGGTTCTGTCAGTGTGACCATGTGATGTATCTGACCCCAGGAATGTGTCAATAAAGTTTCCCCTTCCTGGGACAATGAATTCACGGTGTTCTTATTTCAATTTCCAGGAGTGTAGTAATATGACTCCATGTGGCCCAAGCAATGTTATGGAAACTGGTTACATTAATGCGTTCTGTCTTTGTAAATGTATTGTGTTTGTAAATGTATTTCTGTACGAAGACTCAAATTGTTGTTCCTCTGTATACATTACACGAGTAAATGAAATTGCGTGTGTATATGTAGTCCAAATTATCTTGAATAAGGTAATCCTTTTAAAATAGCTGGAAGAACAGCACTGTGCGTAATGTAATATCCTTATAATATTGTACTATCCACAAATCTAACGCTGTACAACTACAACCATTGCAGGCTGTGTGGTAAATAATGCCGAAGCCAAAGTAAATAAATAAAGCTATGCACTTGTTATTCTTATGCCCTCTTATCAAGTATTACTCTAACCGCTAGCATATGTGTAAAAAGCTGAAACATTACAATAATGAATGCAATTAAGCTGAACATCGCATCGCTTTGATGACTTACCCGAGGGCGTTCGCTGTTTTACGTGAAGAAATTTCACTGTTCAGTAGCTCGAATTCGATTCGCTAGTACACCAGATTTATCATAGAAGTCCTAAATATTCCAAAATTACCCGACCTTGGTGCTTTCCCCAGTTTCGGCAGCAGAAAATGTGTGGGAGTGATAAGAAAGTGATTTAACTTCAGTTTACACGTAACGTTATTTATACAGAACTCAGAGTACACGGAAGTTATGTCAGGTCTACAGGCAGAAATGAAGAGATAAAATTAAAAATACAGAAATGCTGTTTGGTGATCTACCACACACGGTCTCGACTTCAACTACTCACCGAAGATAGATGGTGAATCTTTGGGAATACCAGCCACTCGTACTGGCGAAACGTCGTAAAAAATCATTTTCCTATAGTCGTCAATTGTCCATGTAGGAATTTACCATTTTTTACCTCACAATAGATTTTCTCATCAATAAACAGCCAAAAAGTTTAATTCAGACCCTGATTGGTATCGTCAACTGGATCGTCAACTTGCCCATAAACTGAAGCAAGAATCCTCGTAAAGGAATCCATGTCAGCTGCAGCCTAGCAACAGAGGTAGTTTCCTAAGACAATACTTGCTGTCTCAGCACCTAGCGAAACAAACATGTAAACTATACATAATATCGGAAGATTCTTACCGGAAGAAAACTCCGTTAAGCCAGTGGCATCAGCCTTATCGACATCTAATCCATACACGTTAACGAATATACACTACTGACCATTAAAATTGCTAGACCACGGTGATGACGTGCTACAGACGCGAAATTTAACCGACAGGAAGAAGATGCTGTGATATGCAAATGATCAAATGATTAGCTTTACAGAGCATTCACACAAGGTTGGCGCCGGTGGCGACACCTACAAGGTGCTGACATGAGGAGAGTTTCCAACCGATTTCTCATACACAAACAGCAGTTGACCGACGTTGCCAGGTGAAACGTTGATGTGATGCCTCGTGTAAAGAGGAGAAATGCGTACCATCACGTTTCCGACTTTGATAACGGTCAGATTCTAGCCCATCACGTTTGCGGTTTACCGTATCGCGAAGTGGCTGCTCGCGTTGGTCGAGATCTAATGACTGTTAGCAGAATATGGAATCGGTGGGTTCAGGAGGGTAAAGCGGAACGCCGTGCTGGATCCCAACGGCCTCGTATCACTAGCTGTCGAGATGAAAGGCATCTTATCCGCATGGCTGTAACGAATCGTGCAGCCACGTCTCGATCCCTGAGTCAACAGATGGGGACGTTTGCAAGACAACAACCATCTGCACGAACAGTTCGACGACGTCTGCAGCAGCATGTACTATCAGCTCGGGGACCATGGCTGCGGTTACCCTTGACGCTGCATCACAGACACGAGCGCCGGCGATGGTGTACTCAAGGACGAACCTTGGTGCGCGAATGGCATAACGTCATTTTTTCGGATAAATCCATGTTCTGTTTACAGCATCGTTATGGTCGATCCGTGTTTGGCGACATCGCGGTGAACGCACATTGGAAGCGTGTATTCGTTATCGCCATACTGGCGTATCACCCTGCGTGATGATATGGGGTACCATTGGTTACACGTCTCGGTCACCTCTTGTTCGCATTGACGGCACTTTGAACAGTGGACGTTACATTTCAGGTGTGTTACGACCCGTAGCTCTACCCTTCATTCGATCCCTGCAAAAACCTACATTTCAGCAGGATAATGCACGACCGCATGTTGCAGGTCCTGTACGGGCCTTTCTGGATACAGAAAATGTTTGACTGCTGCCCTGGCCAGCACATTCTCCAGATCTCTCACCAATTGAAAACGTCTATTCAATACTGGCCGAGCAACTGGCTCGTCACAATACGCCAGTCACTAGTCTTGATGAACTGTGGTATCGTGTTGAAGCTGCATGGGCATCTGTACCTGTACACGCCATCCAAGCTCTGTTTGTCTCAATGCCCAGGCGTATCAAGGCCGTTATTACGGCCAGAGGTGGTTGTTCTGGGTACTGATTTCTCAGGATCCATGCACCCAAATTCCGTGAAAATGTAATCACATGTCAGTTCTAGTATAACATATTTGTCCAATGAATACTCGTTTATCATCAGCATTTCTTCTTGGTGTAGCAATTTTAATGGTCAGTAGTGTATATGAAATTCACAGTTAATTGTGTGGCTGCAACATCACAAAAAAATGTAACATTAAAGATCGAAAATAAACAAAACATTATTTCTGAACTCAAATAATTTTTCTGAGCGTTGTCTGGGTATATTTCAGGAAAAAATCTTCAAATAACAGTGCAACATCTCCCTTCACAAAGGCCCCCAATCGCACGTCCCATACAACCTACGATCGGACTAGCATCTGACTTTATCGTAAACCTAAGGTTGGAAAATATGACGTTCTTCCTGTTGCGAAATACGACCTATGGACTGTGCACATATTTTAATTTTCTTTAGACAAAAATCACTCAATATACATTATTTTACAGTAAGTAAAGGACAAAAATTGGTGTAAACTGGACACAGTGTTGATAAACCAAAATCAGACAGCGTGGAAGTTAAATATTGCAAACTGAAAATACATGTTTTGTTCGTCATGCAGCACATCTTTTATATTTAGGAGTAACGGGAAAGGAAAATAAATAGCTTTTAGGAAAACTGTAATGTATGATCGGGTGTAATTAGTGACCGGAAAATCGAACAGCAGTGATATTAATAAGACAAACTCCATAGCTTATATCACACAAAGAGAAATTAGTATTTCCGTAACATGTCAGTAACATGAGTAGAATAGAACGCGTCTGTATAAAAATGCTTCAAACGACTGAAGTCTGTTCACCTTATAAACACGTCAGTATGTTAAATATTTGAAGCATGTAAACGAAAAAAAATACAAAAAATTTGAAATTATGCTCAAAGTTTGTGTTTGTGGGGGCTGTCAGCTACAAAAATTTCGTAAATATTTAGAAGTATGTGTTAGGTTTGCTGTATGTCACTACGTGCTCATATTCTCAAACACGATATGAATAAATTCTGAATATCTGAGCGACGTCTTTTACGCTGCCTCAGGACTAACACACACATTTTCTAATTATAACACTTGACTTATTGTGTTAAGCTCTTAACTTCAGACGATATCTCTGAATGAGTAGATTAGGACAACAATTTCGGTTTTCAAATTCGGTCAGTAATTATATGAAATATTGAAAATCAAAACTACTCTGGTCTCTGGAAGCCTTGAGATAGCCAACCTGCAGCTCTTATTAGGTTCCATGTTTCGCGATAATCGCTTAGCAATAGACGGGTATGAGGGTTTCTCCCAGTTTAATTCGCGCATGGAGCGCGAGAAAAATACTCGTACTTAAATTTGTCTTCGCTCGCAGTAATATGTGTAATACTGACATTGCTATCAATTTTGGAGCGACAGCTATGGGTGTGAAGTATATTTCCAGGTTCTTCACTTACTAGTTCTTAAGCCTTTGTAAGATGGCTTCTGCGGAAAAATTGACATCTGTCTTCAAGAGTGTGGCGGATGCTCTCTCGTGAGTCTCCTCTACCATTAGTGTCGTCCTTCTTCGTATTCGTTCAGTGTCCCTCTATTACTGCTATTTGGTATGGATCCCAGACACATGAGCAGTATTCTAGATTAGAAGCAGTCTCCTTTGTAGATTAACTTCATTTTAGTAGTTTCCTGCCAATGAACTGAAGTCTGCGAACTGCTGTACCTACGACTAAGCCTTTGTGGTGTTTCCATTTCACATCCCTAGTGACGGTTGCGCTCAGGTATTCGTATGGGTTAAGTGCCTCCTGTTGAGTATCGCCAATACAATAGTCACTAGCACTTAGTCAGCCTCTGTACCGATTTGAAACTTCGTGATGATATTTGTACAGCTTTCTCCCTATAGAACTTCATTGTAAATACATGTATCATTCGCAGAAGGTCTGAGGTTACAATTAATATTGTTAATATACTACATTAATCGCAAGGATTCCAAAGCACTTTCCTGAGATACGCCTTTTGTGATCTACTTCTGTGGTTGTCCTTCTACACAAGATAACAAACTAAGTCCTCCCTATGAAGAAATCCACAATCGAGTCATAAATTTTATTGCATTTTGTTTTATTTTTCTAATATCCTATTAGGTCCCTGGAGATCTGGACCTCTGTAGCTACAGCAAAAAAGAAGGAAAGGAAACGCACTGCCTCGGTCACTAACTGTGATTTACTTACAATACCTGTTTCGATCTGTAATACATATCTTTCCCTAACCCACATAACCAACAGTAAAAGAAAAAGAGATTAAATAGCACAAACCAGGCAGCATGTGACAGCTAAAAGAAAGAAACGAAGACAGTATAGAAGTAAATTATCATGAAGTAATTTAAACCTATTACCGGGAAGTGTAGCTTCTTAGCAGGATGAAAATTCACGAAAACTTACGGGAACTGTGCGAACGCAGCTGAAAGGAAAGTTACATTGTCAGCCATGTGAATTCAATCTTACTTATCAAACTGTACCATTGCCTCCAGAGTACCCAAGGTATGAAAAGTGCGAATACAATAGACATTTTGTGGTCACCACGCCGTGGTTTCCCTTAGTGGACGCTTCTACATACATACATACATATAAAGGGGGATTAAAAAGTTTCCTTTTGAAGAACATCTAGGCAACGGATGAGTGTGACATTCGTCTCTTTCCAACGTGCGTGCAATAAATGCGGAAAGTAAATGCTTCCAAACAGGACCAACGTGCTGTTATTCTTTTATTGGCTGGCAAAGGACAAACCCCAGTGGACGTCCATCGGAGAATGAAGAATGTATACATGGTGGCATGTCTGTCGAAAAGCTCCGTTGTGTACTGGTGCACCAAGGTCCGTGCTGGACGCGATTCGACACGCATGTCCCCATATCCCAAGTGACATAATGCAGAAGTTACGCCAACTCATGTGGGAGACACTGGAGCACTCGACGTATAGCCTTGATCTCTCCCAGTGCGATTATCACTCCTTCGGTCGTTTAAAGGCGATGAAGGGTGGACGTGTCCTGTCGGACGAGGATGTGCAACACGCAGTTAAAGACTTCTCCGCGGTACAGGACACAGTGTTTTACTAGACGGATATCTTCTACTTGGTGCGTCGGTGGCATGACCGCCTCAGTGCTCACAGCTACAGTACTGACTCCGAAATGAAACTTTTTGATCGCCCATTATACAAGTATGTTACTCTCATGCCCGCCCGCTTGGCCGTGCGATCTAACGCACGGCTTTCCGGGCGGGAACGAGGGCCTGGTCCCCGGGACGATTCCGCCCGGCGGATTTGTGTCGAGGTCCGGTGAATCGGCCAGTGTTTGTATGGTTTTTAGGCGGTTTTCCATCTGCCTCGGCGAATGCGGGCTGGTTCCCCGTATTCCGCCTCAGTTACACTGTGTCGGCGAATGCTGCGCAAACAAGTTCTCCACGTAGGCGTACACCACCATTACTCTACCACGCAAACGTAGGGGTTACACTCGTCTGGTGTGAGATGTTCCCTCGGGGGTCCACCGGGGGCCGAACCGCACAATAACCCTGGGTTCGGTGTGGGGCGGCGGAGGGGTGAAGTGGACTGCGGTAGTAGTCGTGGGGTTGTGGACCACTGCGGCTGCGGTGGGGACGGAACCTCTCCGTCGTTTCTAGGTCCCCAGTTAAAACACAATACAATGTTACTCCCTCTTCGCTATGTGTGTATGAATGTAAGTATGGGGGAGATGAAGACTTGAAGCATCTTTTGTTGGCTTAGTCACGAAAGAATCAGGCTCACTAAAGACGAATGATCTCCCAGTATATATATAATTATCTGCGTAATGGAGCAATTACAGCGTGGGTGATACTACTTTAACTCATAAACTTGGGACCGTATATCATCTTACCGTGCATTACATGTCGAGTTCCCCAATTTATAGAACTGTTAAGTTTGCCGCCTCTGTTTTGAAGTACTGATACACACAAAATCTGATCGCTATGTGGGTGAAGACCGAAAGTTAGTTACACTTACTCAGGGGTGGCAGAAGGGAGGGGGAAGAGGGGGACGAATATCATGAGGGCCACAACCCTCCTGCACCAAAGAATATTCCTGTAGAACCGCTTATGTTTTCACACTTACCCGTTTCCAGATTTCTCAATTAGCTTTCTGAGAATAAAGCTTCTCTAAAATAGAAAACTCTAAAACTGTTACAAAATGCTAGGGACGTTCAGTGAATTATGCAGTACATTATTTTTCGGGAAGCAGATTTGTTGTATTCGGTATTCCAATATAACATATTGTCCCCACTCTTCTGGCTAAAAAATCTTATTTTTCAACAAAATCTCCGTTCATTGCGATGGCCTTACGCAACGTTTTTGGCAGAGACTGTGTGGCCATCTGGTACCGCTCTGTTCGTCGACGTTGGAGCCGACGTCTTGCTGCTTCAATAAGCTCCTCATCTCAACTTACTACTTATTGCAGTGTCAATACTTCGTTGATTCAAACAGATCGAAGTCGGAAGGTGTGAGACCCGGGCTATAGGGTGGATAATGAAGAACAGTCCAATGATGTGTGCGGTGACTTGTGTGAGGACTTGCGTTGTTATAGAGACGAAGAAGATAGTTTCTATTTTTATGGGGACCAGCACGTTGAAGAAGTTTCATTAGTTTCTTGAGGGTAGCACAGGTTTGTGAGGTCGGTCGGCAAGCGCGAAATTGGACGGTTTGCGCGACCTTGCTGCGATGATGACAGACACCCAGCCCACCGATTCACCTTACTTTTATTCACTGCCAGGTCTCCGTAGGCATACCACCACCTACATCTACATGATTACTCTGCAATTCACATTTTAGTGCTTGGCAGAGGGTTCATCGAGCCACAATCATACTATCTCTCTACCATACCACTCCCGAACAGCGCGCGGGAAAAACGAACACCTAAACCTTTCTGTTCGAGCTCTGATTTCTCTTATTTTATTTTGATGATCATTCCTACCTATGTAGGTTGGGCTCAACAAAATATTTTCGCATTCGGAAGAGAAAGTTGGTGACGTAAATAGATCTCGCCGCGACGAAAAACGTCTTTGCTTTAATGTCTTCCATCGCAACTCGCGTATCATATCTGCCACACTCTCTCCCCTATTACGTGATAATACAAAACGAGCTGCCCTTTTTTGCACCCTTTCGATGTCCTCCGTCAATCCCACCTGGTAAGGATCCCACACCGCGCAGCAATATTCTAACAGAGGACGAACGAGTGTAGCGTAAGCTGTCTCTTTAGTGGACTTGTTGCATCTTCTAAGTGTCCTGCCAATGAAACGCAACCTTTGGCTCGCCTTTCCCACAATATTCTCTATGTGATCTTTCCAACTGAAGTTGTTCGTAATTTTAACGCAAAGGTACTTAGTTGAATTGACAGCCTTGAGAATTGTACTATTTATCGAGTAATCGAATTCCAACGGATTTTTTTTGGAACTCATTTGGATCACCTCACACTTTTCATTATTTAGCGTCAACTGCCACCTGCCACACCATACAGCAATCTTTTCTAAATCGCTTTGCAACTGATACTGGTCTTCGGATGACCTTACTGGACGGTAAATTGCATCATCATCTGCGAACAACCTAAGAGAACCGCTCAGATTGCCACCCAGGTCATTTATATAGATCAGTAACAGCAGAGGTCCCAGGACGCTTCTCTGGGGAACACCTGATATCACTTCAATTTTACTCGATGATTTGCCGTCTATTACTACGAACTGCGACCTTACTGATAGGAAATCACGAATCCAGTCGCACAACTGAGACGATACCCCATAGGCCCGCAGCTTGATTAGAAGTCGCTTGTGAGGAACGATGTCAAAAGCTTTCCGGAAATCTAGAAATACGAAATCAACTTGAGATCCCCTGTCGATAGCGGCCATTACTTCGTGCGAATAAAGAGCTAGCTGCGTTGAACAAGAACGATGTTTTCTGAAACCATGCTGATTACGTATCAATAGATCGTTCCCTTCGAGGTGATTCATAATGTTTGAGTACAATATATGCTTCAAAACCCTACTGCAAACCGACGTCAATGATATAGGTCTGTAGTTCGATGGATTACTCCTGCTACCCTTCTTAAACACTGGTGCGCTGCGCAATTTTCCAATCTGTAGGAACAGATCTATCGGTGAGCGAGCGGTTGTATATAATTGCTAAGTAGAGAGCTATTGTATCAGCGTAATCTCAAAGGAACCTAATGGGTATACAATCTGGACCTGAGGACTTGCCCGTATTAAGCGATTTGAGTTGCTTCGCAACCCCTAAGGTATCTACTTCTAAGAAACTCATGCTAGCAGCTCGAATATTCCATTCGTCTTCCCTGGTGAAGGAATTTCGGAATACTGCCTTCAATATCTCCGCTTTAGCGCACAGTCGTCGGTAACAGTACCATTGGCACTGCGCAGCGAACGTATTGACTGCGTCTTGCCGCTTGTGTACTTTACATACGACCAGAATTTCTTCGGATTTTGTACCAAATTTCAAGACAATGTTTCGTTGTGGAACCTATTAAAGGCATCTCGCATTGAAGTCCGTGCCAAATTTCGCGCGTCTGTAAATTTTAGCCAATCTTCGGGATTTCGCGTTCTTCTGAACTTCGCATGCTTTTTCCGTTGCCTCTGCAACAGCGTTCGAACCTGTTTTGTGTAGCATGGGGGATCAGTTCCATCTCTTACCAATTTATGAGGTATGAATGTCTCAATTGCTGTTGCTACTATATCTTTGAATTTGAGCCACATCTCGTCTACATTTGCATAGTCAGTTCGGAAGGAATGGAGATTGTCTGTTAGGAAGGCTTCTAGTGACACTTTATCCGCTTTTTTAAATAAAATTATTTTGCGTTTGTTTATGGTGGATTTGGAAGAAACGGTATTGAGCCTAGCTACAACGACATTGTGATCACTAATCCCTGTATCAGTCATGATGCTCTCTATTAGCTCTGGATTGTTTGTGGCTAAGAGGTCAAGTGTGTTTTCGCAACCATTTACAATTCGCGTGGGTTCGTGGACTAACTGCTCTAAATAATTTTCACCAGCGCCTATGAATATGTGCGATGCTCTGGTTTTCCGTCAAAAGAAACTCAATGATACCTCGCCTCTTGGAACGCACCTCGGCTACAGAAGGAACTTCATGAAACTACAGGGGCTGAGGCGGCAGTATTTCACGATGTCCCAAAACAAATCTTTCCTTTTTCGCAACCGCATTTGTCCCAGAAACAAATGTGTGACATTACTTATTGAACGGCTAACAGAATATAGTACCCAGTGTCCAGCTGCCTAACCACCTGCGGAGAATATTTCAACCAGAAAAGCGTACAACGAATCGTAAGACCACAGGCAGAACCAGGACACCACAGGAAGAATGTAAGTGGAACACCCTCCACAGTGAGCAAAAAAGACTGACTGCTCCCAGTCGATTGAAAGAAACTGCAGCTCAGCCCTCCACCCCCTCCCCCTTTCCTTTCTCCATGCTCACATATTCATCGTAGTCATGATCGCACACCTGAGTTAACAAAAGTAGTCCCACGTGGAAAGCTGTTATTTGTTAATGCTTGGTACTGTTACAAACTTTATAGATATTGCCTAACAGATGCGCTTCTCACATTTTCGGGCGAATGTTTTCGCTGAACTGTAATTCAAAGTCATGCTAAAGTACTAAAAACTGACGTAAAAAAATACTATTAGATTCAGGAGGAACAGTACATACTTTGAAAGAGACCATTTCAAATAAAACGTTCCATGTAACAAGTAACCAATTTTTTTTTACAGAGATATAATTTTCAGAATACATCCCAAACACATACTGAAAAAAGGCAAATGAATACGTTTAAAGTTGTTTTCCGTAAATCCCACCTCCGACTTCAACGCTCTTTCGAATTATCTTGAAAACAGAACTACACCTCTACTAAAGTCACCAAGGCGGTATTCGTGATCAGGAGGATCAATTCATCTCTTATGTTTAGTTTTTTCTCTGTAGACATCGTCTTTCCGTCACCCTAACAGGCAAAAATCTAAAGATGTAAGTTCCAATTTCTTCCGAGCTATCTTCTGCGGAATATCATGTTTATATCATGTGTCAGGTGATGACTAGAACATGGAGAAGCACCGTTATGCTGGAAGAACATATCAATCCTTGTACCAAAACAAGCCTTTTCCAATAAACCCGGAAGGTAATTTCCAAGAAAATGAGGGTAATGGGATCCTATAAGACGATGCTGTCCTATCAACGATGGTCTCACACAGTTTTTACGGAGACTAACGAAAACCCTCGCGCAACTTCACAGCTTCACCCTCAAAACAAAAATGATGATCTCTGAGGAAATCCGTAACAACTCTCTAAAATGAGAACTTTTTTCTGTAATGAAGCTTGTCTCCATAAAAATAACAAATAAAGTGTGGAAACATATTGTATCATTCGAATTAATCTATACCACCGATTCTCAGCTTTCTTAGCTCCGCGACCCGCTTCATAGTAAATATAAATTAAGTTAATATTTAGCCAGCCTTTTACCATCTCCCTCCCCCCCCCCTTTCACCCAAGAGAATAACTACAGTCAAATTTACTATTGCTGACTTTTGGCTGCGATTATAAAAGTAAAAAAAAGTATTTAATGTTATATAATCAAATTACACTAATTTTCTACTTTAAGAAAATACTAACAGTACACAAAATATGATACTAATATTCCTATTATTTTATGTAACTGTATTTAGAGCAAATGATATGAAGATGCAGGTCATGCGGTGTGCATGCATGGGCAGTTAACAAGTTCCAAGATGATGAGTACATACTCTTTACAATTTGGTCTCCCTCTATAATAATGGTTCAAATGGCTCTGAGCATTATGGGACTTAACTTCTGAGGTCATCAGTCCCCTAGAACTTAGAACTACTTAAACCTAACTAGTCTAAGGACATCACACACATCCATGCCCGAGGCAGGATTCGAACCTGCGACCGTAGCGGTAACGCAGTTCCAGACTGAAGCGACTGGAACCGGTCGGCCTCTATAATAATCGCTCTAAGAACAAGTGTGAACATGCATATAGATGCATTTGATGAAGTCGCTCTGTCACCAGCATAAAAGACGCGCATGTGACGCACAATTTCAATTAAGTTCCAACGCCGAAGCGTGCGTCTGGTGTTTTCATTTGAGTGTGCGGTCAACAGCGAAATAGAAATTTTCCGTTTCCTTATGATCTTATGCGAAATGGATAAACCTCTGAAGAAACACAATGAGTTACCTGCATCAGTAAAACCGTTGGTAAAAAGACAAGGTTGCACTATGACAATTATTTTAATTATGGTTTTACTACAATGGATGAAAGCCGCAGTACGTTGTTTGCTTTCCAGTTTTTCCGTTGGAAGCGTAAAGCAATCATCATTAGTTAGACGCTAAGAATCTCTGCTTCAGGCTCGTAAAAATCATGCCTTGTAATTTTTCTAAAGGAAATGCATACTTTGAAAAATCAACAAGTTTCCGTCTGTAAATCAAGCCATATAGTGTATTTGAAGTGAAAACGTTATTGCAACTGCAAAGTTACCAGCTGCGATTTTCAATTAGGTCGTCGAAATATCTCCTGCTAAAACGCTGCGACTGCAATTTACATCTGTAGATCTAAATTCCTTTCTTCTTGCTCGTCTAGATGAATATGGAAATGTAGTTACAGAAGCACCGAAAATATTAAATTAATCCCATTCGCCATGTCTTATCTTTGTAAAAAGGCTTTTCTTCTATGGTTGCGCTAAATCTAAATACAGGAATTTTCTTTCATCACTCGAAAACAATTTCGTTTTGTTTGTTTCTAATGTACATCCACGTATGGTAAAACTTTTAAAAGAGAAATAATTTTCAGTCAGCACATTAATTTTATTTTCTTCACCTGTACTTACTGTAGGTAAATTGTTTATGATAAATGATTTTTTCTCATAAAATGATTTTATTATTTCTAGGCAATTTCGAGGCTCCCCTTCAATTTAACATCACCCGACTCCCTTGGCGTTTGCAACCCTCTGATTCAGAAACCGTGCCCTATACTGTCTGTAAAATACTAAACCCCGCCTGGAAAGGCTTCAGATAGGGCAAAGGTCCCGACCGAACGCCGTGTCATCCACAAGCCAAAGATGCGAATATGAATGGGCGTGGCGTGAGCACACTGCTCTTTCGGACACTGTCAGTTTTCGTGATCTGGAGCAGCTACTTCGCAGTCAAGTACGTCCTGATCTGACATTATTGTATGCTATTAGCTCCTAAAATATGTAGCACTCTTCCTGACTATACCGTACTAAAACATTTTATTGTTCCAGCATATATCCAACGTAGCCCAAATCGGATGTGGGTATATACGCACCGACAGTAGCTAAGTGGCCAGTGTAGTATTCGTATCGTCCCTACATTCATGCGGTGAATGTGGAAATGTGAAGTACGGCGACTTTATTATCAAATGATTCCAAACAGGACGAGCGTATTATTCTTCTCTCGGCTGCTGAAGGAGAAACACCAGTAGGCTTCCATCGGAGAAAGGAGAATGTCGAAAACCACCGTTATGGACTGATGCGCCAAGTTCATATAACACACGTCACCATATCGCAGACGTCATAACGCACAATTTACGCCAACTCAAGTGTGAGACACTCGAGCGTCCTCCTAGAATCTTGCTCTCAGCCCACACGATTATCACGCCTTTAGTTCCTTAATGACGGGCCTGAAGATGGATTGTACGACCTTCGAACCGAAAATTTTAATCAGCTTTCATAAAATTTCTGGTTGTTCTGGAGAGGGAAAAAATTGCAGTTGTTAAATGAGAGAAAGGGGGGAGGAGAGTGTGGAAGGGTAAGGGATGGGACGGGGAGGGGTACGAGCAGAAGTGAGTGTTATATGAGCTAGGCAAAGTACGCTTATGGCCGCCACGGTAGTAGAGGAACCAGGCCATTGTTATATATGGTGTGCGACACTGACCTCGAGTGCAGTACAGCAGCGGGGAGTCCGAGGCATCCGCCGTGGCCAGCGGCGTATCGACTTTATCGGGAGTGGGGCGCGCCGTTGGCGAGCCCACGGGACCCCGCCGTCGCCGGCACAATGGGGGCCGCACAATGCGCGACCAGCGCGGCCACCCGCCGGAAAAGTCCCTGCGACCTTCCGGCCAGTCAGCCAGCCGGCCACTCGGATTTTTACCCCCTTTTGTCCGCCCTCCGTCGGCGAGCATGTAACATCGGGAGCGACGGTAGCAGCCCCCGGGGCTGGCGTTTCGCTGGCTTTCAATGGCTGGTCGGACGTTAGGTAGGTAGCTATGAAATTCGTGACGCGCAGGTGGGCTGACGTATACGTATAACGTGTAGAATAACTCAGCAAATTTCAGTTTTTCGATATCACGGCGTAATGTTTATGGGACAGTCAAGTAAAAAATAGGCCGGTTATGAGTGCGACTCACACACTGTGCGTTCTATAGAAACTTAATTACGTATACAGACAGCTCATCCACTCCGGGAATTGAGAATGTCGACGATTTTTGCCTGTTACCGACGTTGACAACGGAAAAATTTCAATCCCAATGATTTCAAGACTTTCGAGAAAGTTTTAATTTCACGTTTCAAGTCAGATAACAAATGACAAAAGAAATGATTTTTTCGTGTGATACAATAACAAATTAACGATTTTCTGTTTTTTTTTTCTTTACTTGTACTGTGAATCTCATCTTCTTGCCAATTTTAATGATTCTAGGTAGACGGGAATCATCCTATCGGTTACGATGAATGAGCTGGGGAGTATCAGAATATGTGACATGAACGCCCGTATCTTTGATTGCACTGATTTAGTAGGTTCAAGTTTTTACAATGAAATGAATACCCCTAGCTGCTGCATACAGGTGTTGATATAAGTCCATGGGGACAGTTGAAAATGTATGCCCGACCGGGACTCGAACTCGGGATCTCCTGTTTACATGGCAGACGCTCTGTCCATCTGATCCACAGAGCACACAGAGGATAGTGCCACTGTAGGGATTTATCTCTGGCACGCATCCCGTGAGACCCACACTCCCAACTTATTTTCCCGCACTATATTCTAGTGCCCCTGCCCATTATACTCATTACTCGCGGCTTGTTGCCGATTTCCGTAAGAGTTCGGTCACTGTTGGTGCATCCGCACAGAATAAGATGGTCGAATGGCTGGTGAGCCTTAACTATGGTCCCATAGAACTTACGACACACACACACACACACACACACACACACATATATATATATATGTGTGTGTGTGTGTGTGTGTCCGAAAGAACAAATGGCTCAAATGGCTCCGAGCACTATGCGACTTAACTTCTGAGGTCATCAGTCGCCTACAACTTAGAGCTAATTAAACCTGACTAACCTAAGGACATCACATACATCCACGCCCGAGGCAGGATTCGAACCTGCGACCGTAGCAGCAGCGCGGTTCCGGACTTCAGCGCCTAGAACCGAAAGAACAGATACTATCTTCATATATATCAAGTTTTTACACCACTAAGAAAATATAAATCTTCGTATCTGACATAAAATTTGCTTGATACATCTACCGTTTCCTGAGAAAAAGGGTTTTTAACAATCGGATATAAGGACAGACAGACCGACAGACAACAAAGTGATCCTATAAAGGTTCCCTCCTTATTCACTGATGTGTGGAACCCTAAAAACCGAATATCCAGGACAAAGGGGTCCATGGAATGATTCCATTCAAAAGCAATCGGCACAGACGTAACACGTTTATCCCACTGGTAGACGAAGCGGTCAGTTCCTGTTTCATAGAACTCGGTCGGCCGATGAGGAATTCACAGACGCATGCACGATAGCACTTCCTCGTCCTATTTGAAATCGACCTCTACACATGTATATCTTCAGGTCACTAAAGTCGCGCGGGGTAGCCGCTCTGTCAGGGGCGTCTTGCATTGTTCGCGCGGCTCCTCCCGTCGGAGGTTCGAGTCCTCCCTCGGGCATAGATGTGAGTGTTCTCCTTAGCGTAAGTTAGTTTAAGTTAGATTAAGTAGTGTGTAGGTTTAGGGACCGATGACCTCAGTAGTTTGGTCCCATAGAACTTACCACACACACACGTTTCAAGCCACTAAAGATGTGAAAATCACATGCTGAAAGATCCGGGCTGTATGGAGAAGTGTTTCCAAACAAAATCACCGAGGCATAGCCTTAATCCGTCTGGTACTGTGGGGGCTGGCATTTAGTGAAACAGGATGTTTTCCTGCGACGGCACTCCTCGGCGTTTTTGACTATATGACTCGTTGCAGTTTCCGCAAAGTGTCTTCATAGCACTGGGCAATCATCGTGGTTTCATGCTCTTTGCTTTTCCAGCAGTTGTTCTTCGAAGACAGACCAAGCAGAACTTAATTTAATTTCTAAATCTATGAGGGGCAGGCAAATGACATCCGAACACCAACCGCTACGGTACCATGGAATGGTTGCACCCGGAAGTAATGATTGCACACGTCAAGACACTTGTTCCACTGGAAGACGAGACGATCAACTCCCGTTTCGTAGAATGTGATCAGCTGGTGATGGATCCAACTGGGTCTAACTGAAACCGACGTTCAAGCACGACTTTCTTCAGGTCGCCAAAGATGTGAATATCACACGGCTCTACGGAGGATGTTCAAGTGTTTCCCAACCAAATAGCTGCAGCTTAGCCTTCTTCTGGTTGGTAGTGTGGGGGCGTGCGTTATCGTGCAACTTACCAGAACTTGTCTGAACAGGTGTGGACTTCTGTGAAAGAGGAGAAGTAGGGGCTCCCACTGTTGGCTTTGCCATTTGATCTTCGACTTGAGATGGTGGTACCATATGAAGTCATGCTAATAGATTATCATGTAGAATAATAATGCGCTATCTGAAGGGTCAGAAACTTTCAAATACTACCCGTTTGGAGATTAAAACTACGTGAAATAGTACTAAAGTTATTATTATCAGCTGAAGAGGTCTGCAGGGGCCCTCCATTCGTAGAATTCCTCGATCGTGTATATGTAGAGCGCTGTGAAGACACTTTAAAGAAACTACGACCAGCCATAAAGTCAAACGCTCAGGACTGTTATCGGATGGAATCATCCTGTTGCGTGATAACGACCGCCCCCACATGCCAATTGGACTACGGGTACGTTTTAGAAATTTGGTCGTGAAACACTGAAACATCCTCTGTACAGCCCGGATCGTTCGTCACGTGGATTTCACGTCTTTGGCAACCTGAAAAAAGGCGTGTGTGCACGTCGTTTCAGTCGCACGAGGGATTGCGAGAGTGGCTACGTTGGATCCATCAGCAGCCGATCGCATTCTATGTAACACGAAATGATTCGTCGCAACGCCCTGTGGATCAATGTCTTAACGAGTGTGGTGATTACTTTTATGTTGACCCATTCTGTGGGCTCATTGCGGCGGTTGTCGAGATTTCATTTGATTACCCTCGTATATCTAGAAATACGATTAGCTTTTGGGTGGCCTGTCTTCCAGAAACAACTGATGGAAATGCAATGTAGAAAAGGAAACTCAGTTTCTATCGTAATAAATGTAAATTTGGACGATGGAAATACAGTATTTAATGCATGTACAGTGTCGATGACCTTAGCAAGGGAGCTACATGAGGAGAAATTCGCATAGTAGTTCGATGTGCGATATGAGCCACCGACTACCTGAAATAAACCTAAGCGTTTTACAAAAATATGCGAAAGGCACTTTGTCAAAGACTAGCTTACCATTAAATGTTTCGTAAATGCCAAATACGTATGATAATTTGATATACGCCATAATCTGGTATATGTGTGCGAATTGAGTCAGGACGCAAATTTCGGCTCACATTTCCGACATGCCCCAATCTAAAGGTATGGCACGCCACATCACAATAAACCGTATAGAATGTCAGTGAGAAAGATTCGGTTTCATTTTGTATTGTTTTCAAGAACTTTTTGAACTTTGGACACAATACAATTAGAAAATTCAAAATAAAAAATGGTTCAAATGGCTCTGAGCACTATAGGACTTAACATCTGAGGTCATCAGTCCCCTAGAACTTAGAACTACTTAAACCTAACTAACCTAAGGACATCACATACATCCATGTCCGAGGCAGGATTCGAACCTGCGACCTCAGCACCAGTGCGGTTCCGGACTGAAGTGTTTCAAAGATTCCGACGGTTCAGATTACGTAGTAGTATTCTACTCACAAGCCAATTAGCTGTCAACACAACTTTTCTAATATGTACATAGGTTTTCTTTAAAACCGACTCCGAGGAAAAATGCAGAAAATTTTGGTTTAAAATTGTATATTTGAGAAGCAGTTTCTTTAACAGTCGAAATGCCCTGATGTCATAACTGAAAGCGACTGCAAAAAAGAAAATGAAGTCTAATATTTTCACAGCAAAGCAAAGCACAGCATATGCTTTCTCAAAATTGGTATTAACAAAAAACCTGTGTATAGTTCTTTGAAAAAATATATAAGTGTCGCGTAAAAATTTTAAGTAAATCGCTGTTTGTTTTGAACAGTAGTGATGCTGACAAGATGACTCTTGCATATGCTGTTAATTATACAAGATGGTGGTCATAACTTTGCTTTTAAATTTGACGATGCCACTATGGTTGCAGTACATTAGGACATTATTTTTATACAACAGATCTGAAGATGGACATTATAGACCGAAACCGGTAATCTGTTGACAGAAAGTTTGTGACCATAAACGTAAAGTAAAGGAAACTGTGTCTATATTCGGATCACTGGTTTATTCGCGACGATGTCGCAGCTTGTGTCGCAGAAGAGCTTTTAGAGATTTGTGATAACGGCTTTTCCTGTTTATGCGTTAGTATCGAGTTGGTTTTATGGATGAAAAGTGTAGCACAATGTAATTTTCGGCGTATGTTTTGTGGTTCGAATATTGGTAGATATGTAATGGTGTGAAACAGCATGACATGATCGTTTGGGGTCTCTCGAGAAGGATGATCATCCGCCATAATTAAGAGCTGAAGTGTTTGTGAAGGTAGACTGATAAATTTCGACGTATTTCCCAGATTCGATGCCTTGTATCCCCTGGCCCACTAGACCTCAAAGCACCTCTGTAATATAGATTATACTGCCACAGATTGTACAAATATTTTCAAGTCGTTCTCCAATGTTAAGATCTTCACAGGTAACAATGTTTTGTGAACACAGCACTACTACACTTGGTACAACACGAGAAGCTTGCTGAGCAACGAAGAGGCAGAAGGATATGTAACACCAGATACACCGACGGAAATAAAAGGAGTCATACCATGGAGACTCTGACCAAACACTAACGAAAAGATATTCAAAGATTCATATGCATATGAGATATTTTGATTAAAATTACACTCTCATAGGAGCATAATTGCAGAATTTTCGTTACAGAAACTCCATTCCTCCAGGTGAAGAAAGTATGGAGTACTTGACGGTGTGTCTAACTGTACTGGAACTTCTCAAGCGGCAATTGTAACACAGGAAACCCATAGGATATCCACGTGCAGCTTATCGGAGATCTCGAGTAACCAATGCGTCATTTACTGCTGAGACTACCACGGACAAAAGATACTTGCATAGCAGCGAGATCCGTACTCAACTTGGCCGTTGACTGGCATTCAAGGTGTCCAACGTTGAGTCAAACTTCTGTTCGTGGCATTAAGATCGAGGCCAAAGGAACCGTAGATTTTCTGACAATAGGTCACAGGAAGCAGTTGTTCTCGAGATCCATACTTCTTGGAATCGTTGCGTGGAATGCACTTACAGGACTGATTTGGTAATTGTTGAAAGTAGACTGACTGCTCTTCTGTATACGGTAGGGACAGTGAGCCCCGATGTTATATCCTTCACGATCAGAGGCCTCACGGCATATTCCAGCTTGATAACTCAGACCCCACATTGAAGTTGTCACCACAAAAAACCTTGGGTAATATACCGCTCTTTCACTGGCCTACCCAGTTCCCGAATTTAAGGTATGCGACATAGGAACATATTCTTTCAGGTCAGCCAGCGGGAGCAGTCATCATGATCTACGACAACTTGTATTTCATGTATGGAAATAAATTCCTCATCTTGATATTCGGTGGCTACTTCCATGCTACAACGAATTAAACTGTGTATTTGTGTCCGAAAGGGTTACACCTCTTTCTCACATTGATGAGGGACATTAATTTCTCACATTGATGAGGGACATTAATACCGAAAAGAATGGAATTGTTATCGTTTAATAGTCCCCTCTACAAAATTTGATAAATACCGGAACGGATGTTATTAATGTAACACAGTCCATTTCTGTCAGCATATGTTTACTGTTGAATATGACTTGATATTTGGCCCTGAGAAAGGATACGTTTTACCAAAGCACTCTTTATTTTATGTCGCATAAATTCTACACGAAAATATGCTGTGTATTCTGACTCATAAAACCATCGTAAAATTGCGCTAAAGTTTAAATACTGCCTGGCTATTTACATGCCGAATAGGGGCATTACTTGTGGGCTACGACGAAGTTTGATGCTTTAAGCAACTCTTATTATCAAATTAAAAGGCTGCTTTTATGCAGAAGAGTAGATCGAGCTGTACGCCGTCGGACACAGTGAAGATCACTGGTCATTGCAGATATGTTCTAGGCAACCTACGTGTGGGGCAGTGGGAATGCCAGTTCTTATTATTTGGAAGGAGATTTCATGTTCCAGCATTTCCGTTACAGCCCGAAACTGAGTGCCGGGGTCTGTTTTTAATCTATTTGTTAGGCAATAATTTTTAATCTATTTGTTACGCAATGCGACCCGTACAAATGTATGGAAATTGTGAGTTCGAGTATCTCTTTTGCGTACAACTTGGTTATCGATGACTTCCTCAAAATAAACTGTGTACCCACCGTTGTGAGCAAGAGTCTTTTGCACTTTTAATTCTTTTCTTCAAGTAGTAGAGAAGATTCTCTGAGAGCCACTCATCAGAGACTCTCGATACTCTTCACTCAATTACCGTGCAAGCTGGCAGACAGGGTACGCTAATTGGATAACTGTAAGAGGATTACCACTTACGAAACTTGCTTTAAAAACAAAGAAAACCTCTCGAAAACCTTGATCGGAACAGGAGGATGCAACTATTTCATCACGTTTTTATTAGGTCGCTTTCTTTTTTGTTTGAATGGTCGGTATAGATTTTGCAATTGACCTCAAATTAACTTCTCGATGAGCTAGGGACTTCGAACTTCCGACATAGGACAGAAATGGATGACAATGGAACATTAACTTGCTTTCGTGTCTGGTGTCTCGCAGAGAGTACTTTATCTAATAATGCTATTTCTCCTTTTCCTCTACTATTCACGAATATTTTACAGTAGGAACAATTGCTAATAGGCCTCCATGTGAGCTCATTTCTCTCTAATTTTATCTTTGCGCAAGATCCGAGTTAAAGGAAGCAGTATATTGGTTGACTAAGGTGAAGGGAATCTACAAAAACGTGAAATTTACCACACGTCTGTTGTAATATCAACATGTTTGATATTCATATAAAAACTTTACACATACGCAAGACTAAACAGCAGAAAATAATTATTCAAATAAATTTTTTTAACAGTACACAATATTAAAACAGACTAAAAATATATTATTATTTCTCCTAGCCTAATACAGACTCCTAAAATCACTCAATACTCCTGAAAATAACTGCTTGTGAATTTTCAATACCTGTGACAATACTTGTGAGATTTAAAACCTAAGTAGTGGGGCAGATGAAATAGACAGCTGTAGGGAGTGTAGAGAGTAGCTGTCACTGAGGTAAATTTCAAGGCAGTTCATATCATTAGCGGTGCAATAAAATTATTAGTGACTACGGTGAACTGTTCATGCAGCCGATTATTGCATGTATTACACGTTTTACATTTTCAATTTTCCAAGTATTGCCATAGATACTAAAAATTCACAAGCCCATACTTTCAGGACTATCTCTAAGAGTCAGGAATCTATGTGGGGCTAGGAAAAAATATTTTATATTTCTTACTATGTTTTACAAACCTGTTATATTGAAATGCTTTTTATTGTAATTATTAAGCCTCAGTCCGAACAGGCTTCGGAAGGCCAAGCGGTACCACCGACCGCCATATCATCCTCAGCAAATAGGCGTCACTGGATGCAGATATTGAGAGTGCATGTGGTCAGAATACCTCTCTCCCGGCCGTTGCCAGTTTTCGTGACAAGTATTAAAATTATTTTTTCTTTTGATTCTGAGACGATAAGTCGCAGACTAAGACTGGGAAGCCTAGTGTACGTGAAAGTGGTTTTATTTATCCAAGTACAGTGTAAATTCGATGAAGTGTTCGAAATACGCAGTGTATGTAAACTGCTGCCATGTTCAAGTTTCTCGTACAAAATTTAGAAAAATGTAACACATTGGGAAGAACTGTATTTTCTTGTTGTTACTCTTGAAATTGTTTTAAAGTGCAGTTACAGAAAAGACATATGGCAGGCATATTGTCACATACCATGTTAATACATCGTAGACGGCTTTCTTTAAGTTGTACAGCTCCAGTTTGCAACAAATTTCTGGAACACACTGCAGTCTTTACCACCTGAGGGACGTAAGGCAAATATTTCTTTTTAAATCATACTTTTTACCATTATGATTTTTCAAATAGTAAAGAGATATTTGTTTCCAACATTTCATGTTGAACGAAAGGGGATCTGAGTAAAAGCGCCTCTCATATTTCCTCATGAGCGGACATTCGCGACGTCGGTGAGATTGAGTGGCTATCGCCTTTTTGAACTGTGATATTTTTCTTGAGCAATGATTATTTCATAAAGATTCTGGTGTACAGACGCATATATTTAATTTCTTCTTCTGATATTTCCGCTGTATACTATCCAGCCATCTTCAGAGTGAGCCCTTTCAAATTCACGCACCGCACCACTATGCATGTGTCCACAGATAACACAAGGCGCCAGTGCCGATGATCGGCGGCAAAGAGGTACAACATACGCATGGAATTAGATCTATGGCTGCACGATCGATCAACACGTTGATATCGGTGTATCATCGAGAGCTGCACCGTTGCGACGTCTTTGTGAGTTTATTGGTCCAATCTGATGCCGCTATTTCCGTTAGTTAAATTCGTCGCCAATATATAATTAAATTCGTCACTAATATACGTATCATTTCTGATATATTACTTAGGTTCGATGTAATGTTGTTCACAAAGGTTGCTCTTTGAGATTCATTAGATCTCATTGGTACAACCTTTGATAAAGAGATTTCAGCTTTGTTTAAACATGTCTTGACCTGTAAATATTTTTTATTCAATAACGAATTTTATGAACCGACTGACAGTGTCGTCATGGGTGGTCCCTTGTCGCCCTTGGTGGCCAGCTCCTTCAAGAAGGACTTCGAGGAAAAGGCGGTGCAGTCTGACAGCTTGAAGCCCACAGTATTTTGGAGGTGTGTTGATGTTTGTATTGTGGTTCCGAGGGGAAGATAAATTGAAAGAATTTGTAAATCAGCTGAATTGCATCCAGAGACAAATTCAGTTCACAATGGAAGTCTCAGGAAAATGGATGCCTTCAGTTATTGGATGTTGTGGTACGACGCAAAGATGGCGGAACTATTGAACATGCACTATATTGGAAACAAACTCATAACGATTTATATTTAGGTGCAAATAGCTACCAGTATTCTTCGCAGGCGATGAGTGTCGTCAGAGCTCTGGTACACAGAGCACACGTCATTGCTGACGAAAGCAGTCTAGAAGACGACCTTCCATACTTGAGAAGAGATTTTGAAGCCAACGGGTACTCTCCACAGCAGATACGTAAGCCACTACGAAAAAAACCAAACATGGGCAGAAGGAACGCATAAGAAGACACGGAAGGTTAAATCCATGGCTTTTCTGTCATACGTGGGAAGCCTGTCGTCAAAAAGAGGACGGAACCTCAATAAACGCAAAGTTAAGGTGATATTTCCTCTGCCCCAAACACATCAGCACTCCTTGGTTCTGTTGAAGATGATTTGGTGCTTCCGAAGTCTGGGATTTACAATGTCCTCTGTGAGTGTGGCCGTTCGTACATCGGACAGACGACACGTATGGTCCATGAGATGCACAGAATACTGCAGGTGCAACCTAATAAATCGGCAGTGGCAGAGCACTTAACCGAGACTGGACACTCGATTGTGTACGAAAACGTCGAAATTTTAGCCTCAACTTCATCTTTCTAGGACTTCGAAGTGAAAGAAGGAATTTAAATTCAGTTGGCGATGAATTTAATTAACAGAGAAAGCATCTTCAGCTTTGACAAATCATGGAATCCAGCACTTTCTGTAATAATCTCACATAGACGAAGCAACGGTGCAGCTCTGTCATACATCGATATCACCGTGTGTGTCGACCCTGCAGCCAGCGCAGAGACCGATGTTTTTCACTTACAGACCGAGAGCAGCGGCGTTGGTGTAGGGTTATCAATGGAAATAGACAAGCAACGAAGCGGGAAAACCGGCAGCAATCAACGGGATGATGTGGCGAATTTAGTGTTAATAGGCTATGGCAGCAGAAGACCGACGCGAGTACCTTTCCTAATAACAAGACATCGCCCGCAACGCCTCTCTTTGGATCGTAGCCATATTTGTTGGACCTTGAACGACTGGAAAACCGTGGCCTTCAGTTGTTCGCGATTGTTTTGAAGAAGATTCTGGGCACTTCGAGTTAATGACTTGACATCCCATATGGCCCAACATGAGCCCCATCAAACATTTTTTGGACATAATCGCGTACAAAATCCTGCGCCATAAACATTTTCGCAATTATGGACGGCTACAGAGGCAGCATGGCTCGCTATTTCTGCAGTGGACTTCCAACGACTAGTTGAGTCATCATGGCAGTCGAGTTTGTGCACTACCTAGAGCAAAAGGAAGTCCGACACGATATTAGGAGGTTCCCCGTGACGTCTGTAACCTGAGTGCATATTGTGAAAATAAAGGTTTTATTGGTGTAGTGTCTGTATATTTTAACTGACAGATTGACCATGTTTTATTGTAAGTTTTAAACGATGAATGAATCAAAGGAAGTGTTTTATACAGTTAAGGCATATAAAGCAAAGAAATCATATCACTGTGCTATTAATACTCACAAAAATCCATCACACACAAGAAGTAGGCCTATAAGTTGTCTAAATATCAAAAGTTTGGTTAAAAGAAAGCAAGATGTAACATGAAAATAGTGATTGTATCGAAGATTAAGGAAGTAAAATGTGTAAGTTGAATAGTAAGTGTCGAGAAACAGAGAAATTCAGCTCTGGTTGAGGCTGTGGCAACGAGCGAAATTGCAGACGAATAAAACATATACTCTGGTTGACGCTGCTGCAGCGGGAAAGAACTGATAATGTGATACTGTTGCTAACCCACGTTGCCGAGCAAATTATAGTAACATCTGGATATTAAAAATAAGTATTACTGGCAACAACCCTTGGCTGTAGAGACAATAAAGATGATCCAACTACATATTTACATAATTATATAGTTTCATGAAATACGATGTTCGCAGTGTGCAAGCAGACGGTCACCTAGCAACGAGCCGTATCAGAGTAAAGTCGATATCGAGCGCAACATGTATGATATACTGCCTTGCGTAAGAATTTCTTCATATTTCAGTTTGTATGAAGTTTAGAAGACTATTTCACTTGAGAGACACACACACTTTGAAACTGTTCTAGTGTGCATCTACGGAAAACACGTGCATCGTAGTGTTTTCACATATTTTGTAACTGTAACTTAGACGATTTTCTTTCAGTTAGATAGTTGCAGTTCGTCGCGAAGATGATGGATAAATCGTAGACAGACTTACCAGAGAATTTCTATGGGATTCGTCATCCATTAGAGAGCCTAGTTTTCTCTCCAATGGTTCAGAAGAAAATCCATAGCCGCTGTATGAACATTTTGTAATCCGTAATTAATTGGGTTAGACGAGTCCTGAAATTAATGTTATATCTATCGAATGTCGAATAAATGTAATAAAGTTAAACTAAGGCAGTTTTAGTCGTATGGTAGTCTCATTATTATGATAAATTATTGCATAAAAGGAAAAACATTATCATTTAAAACAAGTTGGCCGTAGTTTGTTGCCGGAGAATGACTGTACGAAGGAGTGTAGGGAAACCTACCAATATGGCAACCCATACATACGCCACGTAAATATGAAAGTTGAACCTGACGTCCACTGACACAAAATTTCGGAGGCTGTCCAGAAAAATTTTCTGAATATTTTAGTATCAGGGACCTGTGGTCTTCAGTAGCTCGTTATAGAATAATTGAACCGGGTATATGGTAAACTACACAATTCCACTATCGGTAGTTTCGAGGAAAGTAGAAGCAACTGTCTGCACCTCATAGCGTTTGATCTTTTGCTACGATTTTTATACAGTGACTTAAAAAAAAGCACTCCGTCTTCAGGCCACGAGTGGCCTACCGGGACCATCCGACCGCTGTGTCATCCTCGATGGAGGATGCGGCACATAATAATGATTCTGCTTTTTTCCTTCTAAATTATTTTTTCATACAATGGTGATTTGCGGTTCGGAAATGTTTAGACATGTGTGGTTTCTTCAATAAATAAGGATATGTTAGGCAAAGACGAAATAATTAATTAATATTCTCTTTAATTCTTACAAACAAAATATTTTAAACACAGCCCAGTCTAACACATATCTCGTAATTGGTAATTGAATTTTATATATCAAATTCGATCGTATTAACATCCAGTTTTGTTAACGAAGTATTTTATTAAAGATATTCAAGTGGATTTTCCATACGAACAACAGACCAGGAGAATATCTCGTCACAGAAGCTTGTGACATTGTCTTCACTAGGTAAAGAATATTCTACTTTTTTCACATCTTCAATTTTTTTTTTCAGACCGATTGGTACAGGCCCTTCTAAGTACGTTTCCATAGCAGGTAATTCGCATCTGAATATGTTACAGAAATCCGAAATGTGAGATTCAGCACACTGTCAGTGTAATACAGTTACTTCATCTTTGAACGTAAAATGCTTGAAATTGCCTTTTGAAAACACGGTGTGTCTTAATAGTTACAAAACGATTCT
Organism: Schistocerca cancellata; assembly: GCF_023864275.1. NCBI lineage: Eukaryota > Metazoa > Arthropoda > Insecta > Orthoptera > Acrididae > Schistocerca > Schistocerca cancellata. The sequence goes on along the minus strand of NC_064628.1, from coordinate 450,043,566 downwards.
ACAGATGCAGCGTTTTGTTGTAGAGCTCCGGCCACCATGTTTTATCCTGTAGTGTTCTGTCAGAATTCTGCAGCATAATAACTGTGAACTGAATTTTATTGCTTGATGATAGTATTAGTTCTACATAATTTTTAAACAAATGAATTCTACCCATCCTGATCATCTTTCTTTTAATTACTGCAAAATATCGGTCCCATGACATAAAGTAGTGACCACATAATGGGAAATAGTGCTGTATGACAGTGACCCTTCCTCGATCTGTCAGTGCAAGTCACATTCTCAGACTCGTGTGACTTTCCTTTTATGCAGCACACGCATCTAAAAACACAGGCAATTCTCTCACATCTTGTGAAAAACTTGAAAGATATTCTACGAGACGTGTAGAAACTATGTTCGGCACTTTGGCTCCAGCATCTCAACGGTACACATGAAATGTTGTTTTTCCTTACCTGTGATCGTGTATACAAAGCACTTTATGGGTGATCTGCTTAAGGTAAATTTCCGCCGAAACAGGAACTGCGTGTGTGTGTGTGAGTGTGTGTGTGAGGGCGAGGGGGGAATGTTGAGGGGGGCGGGGGAGATTCTGCATGTAATAAGTACGGATACCTGCTATAACATTCCTTTTTTGCACCACCTCCTCCACTTTTCACTTTAATAAATTAATTTTTAGTTCTTCGCTTGTGAATTTGGACTTCAGAAAGTTCAACACGCTCAGCATTTGCATTAAAGGCCTTTTTTTGCTTTTTATTCTAATGTTCACTCGTTCACACTCACTACAGATGAAAACCTGAGGTCGATCGAAAGTCTACGATTACGGCGATAACATATTCAATTTTACTATGACGATGCACTTCCATGAAATGCTCAAACATCTGTTTGACATTATGGTTCTCATTATGATAATTGCATTCCTTCCCTCCGTAATGGAGTTCCTCATAGGGAAAATATGCTATATGAGACAGGTGTACATATGGTTGTCATCAGAGCTTTTAACTCAGAAGCAACTTTTGTCGTAGACATTTCTGACTTCTCAAATGAATAAAATTTTCATCAGTCTGACACTACTGTTAAAACTAAGGGAACACGCTTTCTCTCTGAAACGTGAAGCTACATCTGTTAGTATCATATATGCTTTAAATCAATATTGGCTGAATATGAACAGAGTCCTTTCTCAAAAAATCGATTCAAATGCATTTCGATTTTCTCCATATTTTATTTTTGTAATTGTATTGCAATGAATATATGTGAAAAAATGTGAAAATGTCGCTGATGTGCGTTGTATGTCTGTGTTGGAAAAAGCTTGTTTCTATCACCTGCAGTACTTTTTGGCGACAATAGTGAAGTAAAATTTATTGTTCTCCTGATGCTTGATTTTAGTACTACACGGATTTGTCTCTCGGATTTGTTTCTCGGCTGTGTTAGTTATGCGTTAAACGCTACGTAGCAGTATGGATACTTTTAGTGGTAAATAGTTGGACAAGATGCACCTTTTATGTGGGTTCAGTGAATACAGTGGAAGAGTGGCTCATGGACGCTATACTGAACTGTCCTCGATGCCATGGCAAACACGTCACCGTAGTTTTACAACGAGACATAGCCGCCTCTGACGAACTGGATGGCATGTTACAGGTTTTTTCTCTGTTGTGAAGGTATCAACAGAGAAACAAAGGTAGCTGGTTTAACAAACGGCATAAATCATAATCTCATTATTACACTGAAACGCACCACGGGTAGCCAAGGATCCCTTTCACTAATACACTGTGAAAATAACTATCAACAAATTGCGACATCGTCCGAAGTGTTCTTTGAAGTTCTATTTATAAAACGAGATCATATATCTACATCTACATATACAGGGTGGTCCATTGATCCTGACCGGGCCAAATATCTCACGAAATAAGCATCAAACGAAAAGGCCACAAAGAACGAAACTCGTCTAGCTTGAAGAGGGAAACCAGATGGCGCTATGGTTGGCCCGCTAGATGGCGCTGCCATAGGTCAAACGGATATCAACTGCGTTTGTTTTAAATAGGAACCCCCATTTTTTATTACATATTCGTGTAGTACGTAAAGAAATATGAATGTTTCAGTTGGACCACTTTTTTCGCTTTGTGATAGATGGCGCTGTAGTAGTTACAAACATATGGCTCACAATTTTAGGCGAACAGTTGGTAACATGTAGGTTTTTTTAAATTAAAATACAGAACGTAGGTACGTTTGAACATTTTATTTCGATTGTTCCAATGTGATACATGTACCTTTGTGAACTTATCATTTCTTAAAACGCATGCAGTTACCTGTAAATACCACATTAATGCAATAAATGCTCAAAATGATGTCCGTCAACCTCAATGCAATTTGGCAATACGTGTAATGACATTCCTCTTAACAGCGAGTAGTTCGCCTTCCGTAATGTTCGCACATGCAGTGACAATGCGCTGACACCTGTTGTCAGGCGTTGTCGGTGGATCACGGTAGCAAATGTCCTACAACTTTCCCCACAGAAAGAAATCCGGGGACGTCAGATCCGGTGAACATGCGGGGCATGGTATGTTGCTTCGACGACCAATTCACCTGTCATGAAATATGCTATTCAATACCGCTTCAACAGTACGCGAGCTATGTGCCGGACATCCATCATGTTGGAAGTACATCGTCATTCTGTCATGCAGTGAAACATCTTGTAGTAACATCGGTAGAAGATTACGTAGGAAATCAGCATACACTGCACCATTTAGATTGCCATCGATAAAATGGGGGCCAATTATCCTTCCTCCCATATGCCGCACCATACACTAACCCACCAAGGCCCCTGATGTTCCACATGCTGCAGCCATCTTGGATTTTCCTTGCCCAATGGTGCATATTATGCCGGTTTACTTTACCGCTGTTGGTGAATGACGCTTCGTCGCTAAATAGAACGCTTGCAAAAAATCTGTTATCGTCCCGTAATTTCTTTTGTGCCCAGTGGCAGAACTGTACACGACGTTCAATGACGTCGCCGTGCAACTCCTGGTGCATAGAAATATGGTACGGGCAATCGATGTTGATGTAGCATTCTCAACACCGACGTTTTTGAGATTCCCGATTCTCGCGCAATTTGTCTGCTACTGGTGTGCGGATTACCGCGACAGCAGCTAAAACATCTACTTGGGCATCATCATTTGTTGCAGGTCGTGGTTGACGTTTCACATGTAGCTGGACACTTCCTGTTTCCTTAAATAACGTAACTATCCGGCGAACGGTCCGGACGCTTGGATGATGTCGTCCAGGATACCGAGCAGCATATATAACACACGGCCGTTGGGTATTTTGATCACAATAGCCATGGATCAACACGATATCGACCTTTTCCGCAATTGGTAAACGGTCCATTTTAATTTATCACGAAGCAAATACCGTCAGCACTGGCGGAATGTTACGTGATACCACGTACTTATACTTTTGTGACTGCTACAGCGCCATCTATCACAAAGTGAAAAAAGTGGTGCAATTAAAACATTCATTTTTCTTTACGTACTACACGATAGTAATAAAAATGGGGGTTCCTATTTAAAACGAACGCAGTTGATATCCGTTTGACCTATGGCAGCGCCATCTAGCGGGCCAACCAGAGCGCTATCTGTTTTCCCCCTTCAAGCTAGACGAGTTTCGTTCTTTGTAGTTTTTTCGTTTGTTGCTTATTTCGTAAGATATTTGGAACGGTCACTATCAATGGACCACCTTGTATACTCCGCAAACCGCACTATAGTGCATGGCGGTGGGTTCTTTGTACCACTTATAGTCATTTCTTCTCGTGTCCCACTCGCAAATAGAGCGAGGGGTAAATCACTGTCCAAAAGCCTCCGAACGGCCCGCCGGCCGCGGTGGTCTAGCGGTTCTGGCGCTGCAGTCCGGAACCGCGGGACTGCTACGGTCGCAGGTTCGAAACCTGCCTCGGGCATGGGTGTGTGTGATGTCCTTAGGTTAGTTAGGTTTAAGTAGTTCTAAGTTCTAGGGGACTTATGACCTAAGATGTTGAGTCCCATAGTGCTCAGAGCCATTTGAACCATTTTTGAACCTCCGAACGGCTCCTAAATTCTCCTATCTTTGTGGTTCCCACGCGAAATGTACATTGCTACAGTAGTATCACTGTGTAGTCGACCTCAAATGCCGGTTCTCTAAATTTGCGGGCCGGCCGGTTCGGCCGAGTGGTTGTAGGCGCTTCAGTCTGGAACCGCGCGACCGCTACAGTCGCAGTTTCGAATCTTGCCTCGGGCATGGATGTGTGTGATGTCCTTAGGTTGGTTAAGTTTATGTAGTTGTAAGTAGTTCTAAGTTCTAAGGGACTGATGACCTCAGGTGTTAAGTCCCATACTGCTCAGAGCCATTTGAACCATTTTTTTTTTTTTTTTTTAATTTGCGGAACAGTGAGCCTTGCGGGAAGAGCGTAATCTTCCCCCCACGGAGTCCCATTTTTCACGAAGCATACTCCGTAATACCTGTGTGCTGATTAAACCTACTGACAACAAATCCAGCAGCCCGCCTTTGAACTGCTTCGATCTCTTCCTTTAATCCGACCTAGTGGGGATAACAAACACTCGGACACTAACCAAGAAGGTGCTACACTAGTGCGGTCTCCTTTATGGTGAGCTACACTATCTAAAAATTCTCCGAATTAAAGAAGTCGAGCATTCCCTTCTCTACTACCAACTTGACGTGCTCATTCCATTTCATATGGCTTTGCAACATTATTCCTAGATATTTAATCGAAGTGCCTATGTGAAGTTTCACTCTATCAACATCGTATTCGGGCGTCAGAGAAAAGTTTCTCCTACTCATCCTCATTAACTTACATTATTCTACTTTGAGAGCAAGCTGCCATTCATCGCAACAACTATAAATTTTGTCTAAGTCATCTTCTATATTCCAAAATTACTCATTGACGACACATGCCGAACATCACAGCATGTTCAGCAGTCAACCGTAAATGGCTGCTCACTCTGCCTGCCAGATCATTTATGTACATAGAAAATAAGAGCAGTCGAATAACATTTCCCGGGGGCATTGCTTAAGATAACCTTATCTCTGATAAACACTCGCTGTCGACGACCACGTAGTAGTTTCCATTTCTTAAGAAAAAAGTCATAAGGCCACTCACATATCTGGAAACCTATACGGCATGCTCGTACCTTCGCCAACAATCTGCAATGGAGCACCGCGACAAACGCTTTACGGAAGTCTAGGGATAAGGAATATCCCTGTCGCCCTTCTCCCGTGGTTTGTAGGACATTATGTAAAAAAAAAGGTAAGTTGAGGTTTCACACGAACGGTGCTTCCTAAATCCGTGCTGATTTATGGGCAAAAGCTTTTCTGTCCCAAGGAACTGTATTCGAACTCACAATGAGTTCAAGAATTTTGCAACAACCCAGCGCTAAGGAATAATACCTATAGGGTCGGTAGACATTGTTTCTCATCTAAATATAGATTACTTTAGCACTTGGTATGATTTGAGAGTAAGACGTAATGTGTTAAAAAATGCATTACAGCGTGGTACTTTTCTCATTGCTTGACGATTAGTGTTAGGCATATATACCTACAGCGATGCAGCAAAAGATTTATTAATCTTAACAGAGGCTTTTCTTCAACAGTACGCCATTTCGTTCTGAAGTTAGTTGCCACATCTTGAGTATGTCTCCAAATGCAAACTGAAGAGCAGATACGAAATACCGCCGATCTAGATCACTGGATGAAGCACAATACTGGACAGTTAATGGTGCAAGGTATAACTGTTTTCTTGTAATACAAGAAAAAGAACAGCGAGGGTGATTAAGAGACGCCCTATCTTGTGACTGCTCCAGACACTGGCAGGACGTTAAGATTGTTGCCGTTAACACTTGTAATGTGTACGCACACACACACAAACACACACACAAACAAACACACACATACACACAGTAGGCGCATATGACGAATTGGGTGGTACTCACTGCGGCTTGGAGATCTCGTCTGGCTTGAGGGACTTCTCGTCTGGCGGCGTCGCGGCGGATGCGTCAGGAGCCGCGGGTGCAGCCTGCCGGCCCGGCGCCATCTTGGTCACTGCAAACGTACAGAAACACACTGGTCAGAGAAGGCTCGAGACTGCATCTCTGCTGTGTACAGCAGTTCCAGTAACCAGCGACAGGCAGCGGGAAACGGAAAAAGCCATGAACAAAGAATAAAAATTTCAAAGTAGTGCGCCTATCACAGTTGTATAAAGTTGCACCGAGCTGAACTGAAGGGATTCAGCTATCAAGACGTACGTGTTAGGCATACTTCGAGATTTTACTGAGGTCTACCGTTCACTAATACGCTCTCAGGGAAAAAAAGCGCCGCACTGCGAAGGATTTATCCGAATGGGACCGCGTTGATAGATGTGATGTACGTGCACAAATAAACAAATGATTACAATTTCAGAAAAATTATAGGATTATTCAGCTGAAAGTGTTTCTGCTTCACAAATAGAGCAATTCAGAAACTAAATTTGGAACGGTAACGTCCTTATTCATAATAGATTAAGTATCATATTTACTTATGATAGAAATTTCTAATTAAAGCACTTGATTAGCTTAATTGAAGAACATATATATACCAAGTTTCAAGACTTTAGTGTAAATAACAATCAATACAAGGACTCTTAAAGAGGTGTTTCAGAGGTAACGTACTACTGTCGATTCAGTTCTAAAAACTACAGCCAGCAAATTGTAAACGCAGTCGAGCTGAAACTTTCTCAAAACAATAACGCAAACTTAACTTTATTTATACAAAAATTATGAAGCTTGCAAATTTTTACACGACAGAGATATTAACTAATACGTGCCCGGAAAGGGGGCCATTTAGATGCTGCTGCCTGCGCTTACGACTGTTGATAGCAGATTTTCTGTTCGGCGGTGCGCTGCGCCCCTGTATAAATACAGGCAGAGAGGCAATTGGGAGACTGAACCGAGCTATCAATCCGTCCGCGTCAGACACACGCTCTGTCTCGGACGACGTCAGAGCTTGGCACTAGCCAAACGCGTTTCCGACATTAGTAAGAAGTGAACTCGCGAGGGCTGTACACCGTCCTGGATCGTTTATATTTCATGGAAGTAACAGTTTGTGTGTCTACCGTAACCTTGACAAAACCGTGTGGCAAGTGTTGACATTATTTTCCATTTTCTTGCGAGCAATTAACTTTGATGGCTAGAAGTCAGGGAAACAGACAATCTTACTTGGAATTTACCGTAGAGGTCATCTCTAAACTTCTAATAGTCCTGTTCCTAATAGGGACATTATTATTATTATTAATATTATTACTATTATTACTGTTGTTGTCAGGAATATTTTTATGTCCGTGCGTGGGAACTTTTACTATGTTAATTAGTTCCAACTCAAAAATTTATTAATAGTCGTAGTTCCTGCTTCCGTTGCGTAGATAGCAAGTAAGAACATTTTCTTTCGGTGAGCACAAGAATAATGTGGACTTGCAGACTGGAAATTATAATCAGCATGTTCTCCGTCGCTTTCTGGCTGAGCCCAAAGTAGTTTTCAGGCTCTTGTGAAAACAGCGACAAAAAATCCACCCGCCGCCTAACAGCCCCAATGACGTGAAAAACTGGGAGCATTCTCACAACACCTGACCGGCATTCATAGCCACATTAGGTTTACGATGGAGGTAGGGACCGATCTTGCATTGCCTTTCCTTGATACCCTCATTGGCCGGAAAACCAATAGACACCTCACCCACAGCGTGTACAGGAAACCAACACACACGGATCAGTACCTGCGCGCTCTTAGCTACCACTATAGGACACACCATCTGACATTAAAACGTGGCGTTCTGAACACCCTCGTCCACCATGCTAAGGTCGTCTCTGATGCTGAATATCTGCCTCTATAATTACGAAACCTCCGAAGAGTCTTCCTGGAAAATGGCTAAAATCAACGCCCGGTATTACAGGCTATTTCTGGTGACACACGCAGGAAAAGCACCATTGAAGAAGGGAACAAGAAACTTGGGTTTTTCCTTTCTCTGGCACAGTATTGGGAGAGATGAACCGGCTCCTGAAGCGGCAAAACATTTCATCAGTGTTCAGGCCCCCAACAAAAAAAAGTACGAACGCCAGTGAGGCGTGTGAAGGACGATCTAGGGCTTAGAACGCCTGGAGTGAACTGAATACCGGTCGGTGTTGCTGCCAGTACGTCGGCCAAACAGTTCGCACTGTGGACGAACGCCGGGCGGAAAATCAGCCGTGCCAGAACACACTTAAGAAATTCAACACCGAATTCTATTCGACGGAACATGTCTCATAACGAGGACAAAGGGAATTCGGGATTGCGTCATAAAAGAAGCGATAGAAATAAGCGGTAAAAAGTAGGCAATGGTGAATTTAATTTGCCATGTCCTGTTTCTATGCGTATGCACGTTGATAAATACTACTGCTCGCTGCTTATACGTGATGAAAGATTTCATAAAATGATTCTTGTAAAGGAAGATATAAGATGATGCAAGGGATATTGTCAATGATGTAGTCGAAAGGAACTATGATGTTTTTGACACATTGTTCTCGTCATAATTGTATCTATGTGTAACTCTGCAGCACGTGACAAAAACGATGATCCTGTAATTCTAATCACACGAAAAAGGTACAATGCAAAAAAATGGCCACAACGATGAAATTATCGATGTGGAAAGACCGTTACGTGTAAGATAAAGCCACCGAAGTGTTCATTGGAAATCAAGAAAGCAAAAATAAACTAAAGGATATCTACCTTGTCCTTTCGAAAGGAACTGTCTTGGTTTTTCCGCCTAAGTAATGGAAAGATATCTTACATACTTAAATCTCGATAGTCGCAATTCCCATGTCTCCAGTGCGTGTGCAATGTTTCAACTCGAACTCCACCTTACTAAGGAAGTTTAAATATTGCATGATATAACCAAAATGTTCCGAGAGTATCATAATTCTACTAAGGATAAAAATGCCTTACCGAATTTTAAGAGTCTTCGGTTGCACTGAGAAACGGGAAGGAATCGACAGAGCTCGTATTTATGGAACCCGAAAGAAATACTCACGCTTATAAACGACATTTCAGGGGGAATAGTCAGTATTCTGAGATATGACACGAATGATTACTCGAAGCAAAAAAAGAAAAAAACGTCTCTAATACCATACCTTAACAGCTCTGACCATTTTATTTTCGTTACCTTGAAGAAAAAAGTCTGTTCTACTGCTCTTTGCTTTCCTTATTTGGGGAGGAAGTAGTAACGAAAAAAATAAGTAAAAATTGTCAAGTAAACTTGGACTGTACAATACATGCCTTAGGAGTTACGAGAACGTGTTCAGTGGAAGAGAGATGCTTCACAGTAGCGAAGACGATTAGGTACTCATAGCTCTTAACGTGTGCTCTTTAGAGCCCATGTTAACTCGAAATTCTTTTCATGTTTGGTCCAGCTTTCAAAAATAAGGAAATTAAAGAGCTTGAAGTGCAACAGATATTTGTCACAGTACCGAAGATGAAAAAGTGCTCATAGATATTAAGAAATGCATTTTAGAATTTTAGAGACCATATTTACTAGACATTTGCTTCTAAGTCATATCCTTGAACACTGACCATACTTCCTGAGGCACCTAGTATATGTCACAAATGTTATCATTATGATTTTATTCTCTCGTTGCTATCGGTCTCAAAAGGTAATACAGAGATACCGCATTCACTATTGACTCCTGTTGTCACAGTAAAGCGTAGACATCTTACCTACAAAGGATGTGACTATGATGCAAGTTAGCAGGCTAGCGCTGTTTAAATCCAAGTAGAATAAATGTACAACAATCTTTAATTTTTCATGTTCCGCAGCTTTCAGACATTTTCTGTACATCATGAGCTGCATATGATGCTGCTGCTTATGGGTTATAAGCCTGAAAAAGGTTTTTGGAAACAAACATTTCTGGCTCAATTTATGGTGTATAGAGAATGTTCTTTAATAAATGTGAAAAATAGAAGCAAAACGTACGCTGTGAAACTTGATTTCCTCGTTCGTAGTAACTTCAACGCAAATTTATGTCTCCTTGAGTAATGACAACAATGTAATAGCATATTTCCAAAACTCGAGTTTTGCAAGGCAAAGCACTGCTAGTGTCTTTCACAGAGGGCCAAGAAAACATTTTTTGTGGTGATTTTCCGGTAGAGAGGGGAGCACTCAGCAGCCCATCAGCGGCACCGGCCGCCGTCGGCAAATTTGATTTCGGCGAGTGTCCGCGCATTAGCATACAGATTGTCCCCGCACGCCTCAGCTATTCAGGGCAGTAAGGCGGCAAACAGCGTACCACGGTCTGGACCGAGACAGCTGAATCCAGTGGTCCTCGCCTGGTATCTGCACGAATTGGCAAATACAACTCAGCGAGCGGTGAAGAACCCACGACGACACAAATGACTGAAATAAATTTTATACCGAAGTTTACATCGGTTTTGTTGTTGTTGTGGTCTTCAGTCCAGAGACTGGTTTGATGCAGCTCTCCATGCTACTCTATCCTGCGCAAGCTTCTTCATCTCCAAGTAAGTATTGCAACCTACATCCTTCTGAATCTCCTTAGTGTGTTCATCTCTTGGTCTCCCTCTATGATTTTTGCCCGCCTCTTTGCCCTCAAATACTAAATTGGTGATCCCTTGATGCCTCAGAACATGACATACCAACCGATCCCTTCTTCTAGTCAAGCTATGCCACAAATTCCTCTACTCCCCAATTCTGTTCAGTACCTCCTAATTAGTTACCTTATCTGCCCATCTAATATTCAGCATTCTTCTGTAGCACCACATTTCGAAAGCTTCTATTTTCTTCTTTTCTGAACAAGTTATTGCCCATGTTTCACTTCCATATATGGCTACACTCCAAGCAAATACTTTCAGAAAAGACTTCCTGATACTCAAATCTACACTCGATGTTAACAAATTTCTCTTCTTCAAAAAGGCTTTCCTTGCTATTGCCAGTCTACATTTTATATCATGTCTGCTTCGACCATCAGTTATTTTGCTCCCTAAATAGCAATAGTCATCTACTACTTCAAGTGTCTCAATTCCAAATGTAATCCCCTCAGCATCATCTGATTTAATTAGACTACATTCCATTATCCTCGCTTTGCTTTTGTTGATGTTCATCTTATATCCTCCTTTCAAGACACTATCCATTACGTTCAGCTGCTCTTCCAGGTCCTTTGCTGCCTCTGACAGGATTACAGTGTCATCGGCAAACTTCAAGGTTTTTATTTCTACTCCAGCGATTTTAATTCTTACTCCAAATTTTTCTTTTGTTTCCCTTACTGATTGCTCGATATACAGACTGAATAACATCGGGGATAGCTTACAACCCTTTCTTACTCCCTTCCTATACACTGCTTCCCTTTTATGGCCCTCAACTCTTATAACTGCCATCAGGTTTCTGTACAAATTGTAAATATCCTTTTGCTCCCTATATTTGATCCCTGCCACCTTCAGATTTGAAAGAGAGTATTCCAGTCGACATTGTCATAAGCATTCTCTAAGTCTACAAATCTAGAAACGTAGGTTTGCCCTCCCTTCATCTATTTTCTAAGATAATTCATAGGGTCAGTATTGTCTCGCGTGTTCCAACATTTCTACGGAATCGAAACTAATCTTCACCAAGGTCGGCTTCTACAGGTTTTTCCATTTGTTTATAAAGAATTCGTGTTATTATTTTGCAGCCGTGACTTATTAAATTGATAGGCCAGTAATTCTCACACCTGTCAACACCTGCTTTCTTTGGGATTGGAATTATTATATTCTTCTTGAAGTCTGAGGGTATTTCGCCTGTCTCATACATCGTGCTCACCAGATGGTGGAATTTTGTCAGGGCAAGCTCTCCCAAGGCTATCAGTAGCTCTAATGGAATGTTGTCCACAACGGGGCCTTGTTTCGACTTAGGTCTTTCAGTGCTCTGTAAAATTCTTCAGGCAGTATCATATCTCCCATTTCGTCTTTATCTACGTCCTTTTCCACTTCCATAATATAGCCCTCAAGTACATCGCCCTTGTATAGACCCTCTATATACTCCTTCCACCTTTCTGCTTTACCCTCTTTGCTTAGAACTGGGTTTCCATCTGAGCTCTTCATATTCATACAGGTGGTTCTCTTTTCTCCAAAAGTCTCTTTAATTTTCCTGTAGGCAGTATCTACATTACCGCTAGTGATATATGCCCCTACTTTCTTACATTTGCCCTCTAGTCATCGCTGCTTAGCCATTTTGTGCTTCCTGCCAATCTCATTCTTGAGACGTTTCTATTCCTTTTTGCCTGCTTTATTTACTGCATTTTTACATTATGTCCTTCATCAATTAAATTCAATATCTCTTCCGTTACCCAAGGTTTTCTACTAGCCCTCGTCTTTTTACCTACTTGATCCTCTGGTGGCATCACTATGTCATCTCTCAAAGCGACCCATTCTTCTTCTACTGCATTTCTTTCCCCTGATTCTGTCAGTCGTTTCCTAATACTCTCCTTGAAACTCTCTACAACCTCTGATTCCTTCAGTTTATGCAGAACCCATCTCCTTAAATTCCCACATTTTCGCAGTTTCTCCAGTTTTAATCTACGTTTACATCGATAACAATACGAAAAGTATTGCGTTCACAGAACTGTACATGATGGATGAGGATCCACAAGACGTGGAGGTCCCACATGCTGCAGCTGGAGCTCGTAAACGTCATGTAATTGAAAGAAAGATGGTTTAGCGCTACACAGCTGTGCGTAAAATGATGTGTAATTTTTGTTTAAAATTTACATTCATTTTTAAAAAATTTTATAGTCAGTTTAGATACGAGGGGCATTCAATAGCTAATGTAATATATTTTCTTCCTCGGCCATTATCGGTTGAAAAAAAAAGTGGAATTTCTTCTGGGCATCGTGGAATGTTCCCACTTCACCCCCTATAGTTTAGAAAGTTCTGAAAAGTGGCGGCGTTATGTGTAGCCTTCGAAATGGCATCTGTAACTGATGCGCGTTACAGGCAGAGAGCTGTCACTGAGTTTCTTTTGGCGGAAAATCAGTGTATCGCAAGTATTCATATGTGCTTTCAGAATGTCTATTGAGGGCTAAGAGTGAACAAGAGCACGGCTGGTCTCTGGGCGAGACGCCTGCCATTATCAACAACGTCGCGCAAACCTATCCTGTCTCCCGCGTGACAACTGACCACACACAGCTGTGAGTCCTGTAATGTTGGAACGTGCGGTCACTCTCATTCGAGGTGATGCAAACGAACCTCTCCTTCTCCATGACAACACAAAGCCTCGCCTAAGTCTACGCACATTTCAATGGATTCTTCTCTGCATACTGCCTACAGCCCTGATCTCGCACCCTCTGACCTCCATCTTTTAGGCCCAATGAACTCTGTAGGAAGTAGTATTTGGATGCTGTGGGGGTCCGACGTCGACCAGGAGAGTGGTTCAATGCGGGCATGAGGGCCCTCCTAGTAAGGTGTCGCACTGACCGGAGATTATGTTGCAAAATTGGGTTTTATAACTGAAACAGTGGGGAATAATATCGTCTATTGGAATCCCGAATAAAATCAATCTGCTTTCAGATAAATGTGTTGCATTACTTACTGAACGCCCCTGGTACATACGATCGTCAAGTAAGTATGTCTTGCTAAAGTGGCACACACGAGGTGATTTCAGAGAGTAAGTTACACATTGTTGTGCCAACACAAGAAAATTTAATTGAGTTCTGCACTGCGTTTGGAAGTGACACAGATAGACATCACTACAACTTTAATGTGTTACAGCGCCCAAACTAAGACTTTCACGCCACATTTGGTTTGCGTGGCAGACAAACTCACTAAGTTTTGTTTGTTGTGTGTGTTGCACGTTGTCATGAGTAAAGCACAATGACAACGATAAAAGAAAAGGCTTTGTGTGTAGAATGGTTTAAACAGATCAAACAGGACATAGAGATCCAATGGAACTTCCAAATACGGTGTAGGAAGAAGCCAGCCTCACGAACTTGGATACGCTGGTGGTACACGATCTTTATGCAGCCGAGGACAAGTGAAGACGAAATAAAAAGGTTACAGTTGAAACTTCCTGGCAGATTAAAACTGTGTGCCGGACCGAGACTCGAACTCGGGACCTTTGACTTTCGCGGGCAAGTGCTCTACCAACTGAGCTACCCAAGCATGACTCACACCCCGTTCTCACAGCTCTACTTCTGCCAGTACCTCGTCTCCTACCTTCCAAAATTAACAGAAGCTCTACTGCGAACCTTGCAGAAATAGCACGACTTTCTTTCAGGAGTGCTAGTTCTTCAAGGTTCGCAGGAGAGCTGTTAAGTTAGGAAGGAAGGAGACGAGGTACTGGCAGAAGTAGAGCTGTGAGAACGGGTCGTGAGTCGTGCTGGGGTAGCTCAGTGGGTAAAGCACTTGCCGGCTAAAGGCAAAGGTCCCGATCTCGAGTCTCGGCCTGGCACACAGTTTTAATCTGCCAGGAAGTTTCATATCAGCGCACAATCCGCAGCAGAGTGTCTCATTCTGGAGGTTACAGTTGGTTTTTCAACGTTCACAGCCGAAGTCTGTTCAAAACGCGAAGCAGAACCTGCAAATACCTAGAGCGAATGTGCGTGGGGCTAGGATACGTTTACAGATACGAACTGCAGCTGTTGCAGACCTTTAAACCAGACGACAAGCCACAATGTACCCCCTTCACGATAGTCTTTGCCTTTATTTGCTCTTGTGGGAAGCCATACTGGGCTAACATTTCAGTAAGGTAGTGGAAACGACGGATATTTCTTCAGCATCTCTTTGTGCTTCCCAAACCCTACCTTGGCTAGCAAGGTCACCAGATCTATCGACAATAAAGAACGTTTGAAGCATTATGGGCAGGACCCTCCAGTCAGCTCGGGATTTTGACGATCTAACCCGCCAGTTGGACAGAATTTGAAACGATATCCCTCAGGAGAACTTCCAGCAACTCTGTCACTCAATGCCAAGCCAAACAACTGTTTTCTGACACTATTATCATTTGTTTGGATGTACATGTACAGGACATCTACTGATTTCTGTCCCATTCGAATAATTCATTTATGGTGTGTAATTTTTATGCCTTAGAGTGTACTATGAAAACTGGAGGCCAAATGACAGGGAACCCACACTGCAACCGGATATTTTTATTTTTTATATATGTATATTTATCGTACGTGAAGTACATAATTCATATATCAGTTTCTCAAAGCAGCTCGATGCTACTCTCTAATATTCTCGAGAAAATACCCTATGAAGTTTTCCTGCCATCCTTAATATCCTTAAGTCAGACTGATATTTCGAATGATAGCACGGGACTTTGACAGAATGATTACCCTCCAAGTAGAAGACATGGGTTCAATTCAAAATTAATTCAGAAATTTTGACAAGGGTGCAGGTTCCACAATCATTTCCGTGGAATACAAAATACATTGCGAGAGAAAAATTAGAAACGTGCTTCTTTAATTTAAAGGATCTTTGGTAACAATCGTCTGTAAAAGATCAGTGATTAAGAATATATATATATATTAAATCATTACAAATGGTTCAAATGGCTCTGAGCACTATGGGACTTCACATCTGAGGTCATCAGTCGCCTAAACTTAGAACTACTTAAACCTAACTAACCTAAGGACATCACACACATCCATGCCCAAGGCAGGATTCGAACCTGCGAACGTAGCAGCAGCGTTGTTCCGGAATGAAGCGCCTAGAACCGCTCGGCCACAGCGGCCGTTTCTTAGCGTTTTGCCGGCCGGAGTGGCCGAGCGGTTCTAGACGCTACAGTCTGGAACCGCGCCACCGCTACGGTCGCAGGTTCGAATCCTGCCTCTGGCATGGATGTTTGAGATGTCCTTAGGTTAGTTAGGTTTAAGTAGTTCTAAGTTCTAGGGGACTGATGACCTGAGATGTTAAGTCCCATAGTGCTCAGAGCTATTTGAACCATTTTTTTCTTAGCGTTTTATCAAGCGTAATGTGGGAATCGCACCCTATGGTAAACACTATACCCTCTGTACTTCACTGCTGCCACTACACATGATGGGAGGCAACGTCCTTCTGGCAGTCGCCAACCCTAAACCCTTCCATTGAATTGCTTCCAGCGTTATTAATGATTCCAAATTACTCGTTTCCAGTTACCCACTGTCTAGTGGTGTCTCTCTGTAGATTACCTCAACCATCGCATATCACTGACTACAATGAAGTGTGTGTGTTTTATGTGTAGCTGCACGACCATTGCACCTCATTAACCGTAACTCCATACGTTGTCATTGTGCTACCACTTTGGCGTCTCTGTGGCACCCACAAGTGGTTCTTCCACTGATTTCATGCATTTTTTAGAGCCGCCATCCTCAGTGCTCGACAGAGACTGTAAATCATACACTACGACTACCTTGGCATGCGTTTGCTACCTTTGTTTCTTCACTTTTCCACTTACAGTCTCATCACAAAATGACATCGCAGTACTTCTTAAGTCTTTTTATAATGGCGGTACCGTCAGTCAGACACCTACTAATCAAGTCCGCATTACGTTGTAGTATCCGCATACTGCTGATGAATCATTGTATTATATCTGAAGAGATGAGCAAACGTTGAGTAAGACAAAACAAGGTCTTTTATTACGCTACTACTTAAGGAGAATATTGAAAGGTGACAGAGGTATAGTCATTCCACTTTATATTTTAGCGAGAGGTGCTTCAGCTGGTAAAAGTAGCATGGTAGACGTGTTCCGAGAGGAAAATGCATTTGCCTCAGCTGACAGATGCTTCTGGTGGCAGTCGACAAAGCGTGGCCCGAATGGATGGCGTGAGCAATGGCGTCTGCTGGGGCTGGGCTTCATTCAGACCCCTAATGCAGGCACTCAGCACCTGCTACCACTGACCCGGGCGCGCGCGGTGACAGCAGACACACTGCCCTTAATTTATAACAGGCAGACGGAGCGTATAACGGAAGTCCCAAACTCAGTATTAAAGAAACTACGTCCAACTTAGTTTTTCTATTATGAAACGTAGCAGGAGGTTGCTACCTTTGGTTCGATTTACTCTCCATCTAAGAGTTGTGTTCAAAAGCTAACATGAATTTTGGTAATTTCGGGAGGTTCGTAATAATCCAATTCACGCGATTTTTCTCGTTGTATTGATTAACTAGCCTTCATCCTCGGCTTGTCCGCCCCTGGTAGCTGAGTGGTCAGCGCGACAGACTGTCAATCCTAAGGGCCCGGGTTCGATTCCCGGCTGGGTCGGAAATTTTCTCCTCTCAGTGACTGGGTGTTGTGTTGTCCTAATCATCATCATTTCATCCCCAGCGACGCGCAAGTCGCCGAAGTGGCGTCAAATCGAAAGACTTGCACCAGGCGAGCGGTCTGCCCGACGGGGAGCCCTCGTCACACGACATTATATATATACTCGGCTTCACCCGCATATGTGTTCGGCACACCACCTTCTTCTCCTCACCGTATTCACCTCATCCTCCCTCTGACTGTCCACCTCACCTCCACATTTCTGTCTATCTCCTCCTCCCCAACTTCTCTCTTTATCTCCTCCATCTCTATTTGTTTAATTCCTCCACTCCCTCTCTCTCTCTGACCAATCCTCACCACTCTTTCTCTTTCGATCTCTGCTTCCACGTCTACATCTACCTCCTGTATCTCCACTTACCTAATGTAACTCCCCCTCGACCACTCTCACTATCAATTGTCCTACTCCCCTTCATTCTGTCCATCCTCTCCTCTATCTGCCTCAACCTATCCAGACAGCCTTGCTCTTCAGCAAGTGTGACCCCTCCTCACAGCTGTACGATGGAGGCCAATACTCCTCCCACAACACACCTGTTGGACGGCAGGATACGTATCAGGGGCTTGAAAATAATTTATTTATCGCTGATGTACAGGCTGCCATGCAAAACAGATCAGTATACCAGCCTGTTGTGAAGGACAGCCTATACAGCATGGGCTAGAAGAAACACATTTTTGTCTGTGTTCCTGCTCCTTTTCGAGCTGAGAAGTTGTAAATACCTTCGCGCTGATACTTATGAGGCCTGCTGTTTGTGTGCTAAATATGGTTGAAATCGATCCACTTCTTTTTGGAGTATATCCCAGACATTCACACATAAATAAACTACTTTACATATGTAAATAACAGATATATCTGGAAAACATCAGTACTCTATTAGCCTTAATGGATACTTAGTTCTTTGTCAACTACCAAAGAGGTTATATGTATTATGGAAATGTACGCTATTATTTATTTCCTCCTAATGATCCATGGACATTGCCTAGATGGGGGTGGCTTGCATACCTTAAAGATATAGACAGCAGTACCATAGGCTAGACCAACCTGCAGCTCCTGATGATGGGCAACAGACTTTTCACTGCTTGCAGCGACAACTGTGTGGATCATTGTTTCATCTAGTCTTGTAACATTAGTTAAATGGTCATGCTGTGCTGGTACCACGAATGGAAGAAAACAAGGGGAAAATCCAGTCTTGACTTCTTTCCCGAGGGCATGCAGCTCTATTACATAGTTTAATGAGGTTGGTATCATGTGGCATAAAATATTCGAAAGGTTAAATGCCATAACCAAAAGCATTTACGGAAACAAGAAACTGATAACATAAATTTTAGAAAATCTCTTCTGAAGGTCTTTGTATAGAATGTAGCCTTATGTGGACGTGACAGGTGGACTATAAGAAATTCAGACAAGAACAACACAGAAGCTTATAAAATTACATACCACATAAGGGTGCTAATTAATAAAAAATCACGAGGTACCGAAACTGATTGCGAGGAAAAAATACATTTATGGCACAAACTAAAAGAAGGCATTCTGAGGTATCAAGGAATTTTCACTCTGGTAGGAAGTATGTAGCGGTAAAAATTTTAGAATACAGTGAACAGGTTCAAAAAGATGTAAAACGCCATAGTTACGCAGGGATGAAGAGACACAATACATTCACCAGGAGAGTTGCATTGATATAGTCGTCGTACTGAACACTACAACACAATCTAAACAGATCAGAAAATCTGTATTGGATTTTGGTATATAACGGACTTTTAGATATGTTAAATATTGCTTTTTGTGAGCCAGCTATCATTAGAACAAAAATTTACTAGTGGAGAAGGTCGTGAAGACGACGAGCCTCCAGTATGTCCCACCATATAAGTAACTGTATAAATCGTAGAGAAAGGGAAAAAATGATTAAGAATTATAACTGAGTCACAGTCGAGAGAAATTGCCGATGACGTGCATAACAATTGGCTCATTCCATGGAATTTATTGAGATTCTTTTTTGGCTATGAAGCTCGTAACAACAAAATTTGTAGCCAAATTTTTGAACTACGGCTATGCAAGTTGCTCAGGAGTCGCTAGACGAAATCAACAACGATGAACAACTACTGAATAGTGTGATAAGAAGTTACAGGCTACAAAATGTGGGAAAATGGATACGACGGTGAAAGCAAAGCTCAATCGTACCGACAGATGGAGTCAAAGGCGAAGGTTGCCCACACGGTGTTCGATTTAAATGGCATAGTGCAGCATAAGCTCTTGCCAGAAGATCGGTCAATAAGAAGCTCTCCTTACAGTTTATAGACCGAAAACAAAACGCTGTTATTTGTGGCGACAAAATTAATAAATTTGTACCACGATAACGCACCTGCTCGCACTTCTTTCCTTGTTCGTCAATGTATGGCCAAATGCACTACTATAATGACGCCTCAGCCTTCCGAATCGCCAGAAATGGCCTTAATAACTTAAAGAAATCTATCCCAAAGTTCGAGTTCCAGAAGAGTTTTGGGGACCGGAAAAGTCCCCGGCATTAGTGTATATTACCTGGTGGGGACTATTTTGAAGCGTACATTGTTGATATAGACAAAGAAATTAAAATTCTTTAAAAACAAGGGAAATTACCGCAATTTTTTGAACGTACTTCGTAATTATTTCGTTTCTACTTTCAAAGGAAACTTGTGGAACACTTTCAGACCAAAACTAGATTATTTAAGCGATAGCGGTGAAGGAATGTAAATATTTTAGTACTAAGTAACATCAATCAACGAATACAAGGTTGATCGTGTAGATGTTTGTTAACCATTATGCAACTGATACAAAAGATCAAATGATGTCTGCAATACTAAACAGATTATCTTTTTTCGAGACTCACGCGGATATGAGACTCACAGATAAATAAAGGCGTGAGCGGAGAATAGCAGTAACCGTTATCTGTATTGAAAACATAGAGAAACTGGCCTCTCTTCCAGCAACAGCCTACCGTTAGTCGTTGGAGCAATGACGTGGTACACGTGACTGGAATAAGGCGCGGGTCGTTCCAGTCGCGAATAAGGGTCGCAACACACATATGCAGCAAATAACGATCTCAGAGTGGCGTCCTGGAACTTATTATTTGCTGTCCAGTGGTAAGTTTTTCTGAGACATAACATCACTTACAGAGGAATTAACGTGCTTGGCATTAGCACCGATCATGTGAGACTCAACTTGCTTTTTTTGTTCAGAATGTTGTAAACAGCATACCCCATGTTGGTGCCGAATTTCTCGACGGCAATTGATTTTCGCATCGCTGTTTAGTTAAAAACGTAGGTGATACTAAAATGAGATTTTCTCGACGTGAATAATACACTTTGAAAGAAATGACGCACTATGAAAGAGTTCTGCTAACTGGTGGCAAATTGATATTCGTACAGATTTCGACGGAAAATACGACAATGCGCGCTTTGAAGGCCGATGGATGAATATATGACACTTGCATCACAATTCCACCTTGCAGCTGACAAGGATAGTAAACGGTGGATATGTCGATACCAGGGTACAAAGTCTTTGCGAGTTTCATTCCGTGTACTCAGTTGCATAGTATCTATGCCTCTCTGATAGGCGCGTCAAGATCATGTACAGATGTCAGTATTTGAGACAGGATTTTTTTTTTATCGTCGGTCTTCTGACTGGTTTGATGCGGGGCGCCATGAAATCCACTCCTGTGCCAATCTCTTCAGCTCAGAATAGCACTTGCAACCTATGTCCTCAGTTATTTCCTGAATGTGTTCCAATCTATGTCTTCCTCTATAGTTTTTGCCCTCTACAGCTATCAATAGTACAATGGAAGTTATTCCCTGGTGTCTTAACAGACATCTTATCATACTGTCCCTTCTTCTTCCCAGTGTTTCCCGTATATTCCTTTTCTCATCGATTCTCCAAAGAACCCTCTCATTGCATACCTGATCAGTCCACCTATTTTTCAACATTCGTCTGTAGCACCCTATCTCAAATGCTTCGATCTTCTTCCGCTCCGGTTTCTCCGCAGTGTTTCACTACGACACAATGCTGTAACCGTCGATCTTGATGTTAACTTCCTCGTTGATCTGATTTCTGTTACTTCTCATTAATTGCGTCTTTTTTTGATAAACTCTCGATAGTGAATCTTGTCACTGAGACCCTTTCATCTTGAACTGTAACTAAACCTTTGAAACTTTTCTGTTTCCGTCATTGTCTTTTCGATGTACAGATTGAACAGTATAGACGAGAATCTACATCCCCGTCTTACACCCTTTTAATCCAAGTTCCTCGGTCTTGATTTCCCACTCTCATTATTCCCTCTTAGTTCTTGTACGAGTTGTATATTATCCGTCCCTCCCTATAGCTTACCCCTACGGCTCACCATTTCCAGCTGAACAGATCTTACGAAAGTATCTATATTTTTCTTTAGTCTTGCTTCCATTATCAACAGCAACGTCATAACTGTCTCTCGGGTGCCTTTACCTTTCCTAAAATATAACAGATCCTCAGTTTTCTTTCCCATTCTTCAGTACATTATTCCTATTATCAACTTGGATGCATGAGCTGTTAAGCTGATTGTGCGATAATACTCGCACTTGTTAGCTCTTTCAATCTTCGTATTGTGTGCGTGATATTTTTCCGAATGTTGGATGGTATATCACCAGATTCCACATTCTACACACGAAGGTGGGTAGTCGTTTTGTCGCCACATCCTTCAATGGTTTTAGAAATTCAGGTGGAGTGTTACCTATCTCTTCTGCCTTACTTGCTCTTAAGTCCTCCAAAACTCATTTAAATTCTGATTATAATACTATATCCCATATCTCTTTTACATCGGCCCTTGTTCTTTTATTTATCCTTCTGTCACGTCATTACACAAGTCTTATCCCTCGTAGAGGATTGCAGTATCCTGATTTCGCCTATCCGCTGTCTTCTTTGCAATTAACAGTGGAATTCCCATCTCAGTCTTAATGCTACCACCTTTGCTCTTAATTTCACCTCCAATTATTTCTTTTTCGATTTCTTACATTCATCATGTAGCCATTTCGCGTTAGCTTCACCCTGCACTTTCTGTTTATTTGATGCCTATGTGGCTTTATTTTCTATATCCCTGAATTCCTCTGAACTTTTTTGTGTTTCCTTCTTTCAGCGATCTACTTTTCTATCTCTTCTGCCTTACTTGCTCTTAAGTCCTCCAAAACTCATTTAAATTCTGATTATAATACTATATCCCATATCTCTTTTACATCGGCCCTTGTTCTTTTATTTATCCTTCTGTCACGTCATTACACAAGTCTTATCCCTCGTAGAGGATTGCAGTATCCTGATTTCGCCTATCCGCTGTCTTCTTTGCAATTAACAGTGGAATTCCCATCTCAGTCTTAATGCTACCACCTTTGCTCTTAATTTCACCTCCAATTATTTCTTTTTCGATTTCTTACATTCATCATGTAGCCATTTCGCGTTAGCTTCACCCTGCACTTTCTGTTTATTTGATGCCTATGTGGCTTTATTTTCTATATCCCTGAATTCCTCTGAACTTTTTTGTGTTTCCTTCTTTCAGCGATCTACTTTTCTTCTGTTATCCTTGGTTTCTTCGGAGTTACCTGCATTGTTCTTATGTTTCTCTTTCCAACTTCTATGATTTCCCTTTTTAAAGATGTCCATTCTCCTTCAACTGTACATCCCACTGAGCTATTCCTTATCGCAGTATCTGAAGCCTTAGAGAACTTCATCATTACTTAGTACTACCGTATCCCTCTTCTTTTCGGATCGATGCTTCCTGACTACTGTTTTAAACTTCATCCTACTCTTCATTACTTCTTACTCGTGATATGAGTTTATACCTGCCCCTGGGTTCGCCGGAAAATCTCGTATCTGATTTCGAAATCTTTGCCTGACCATTAAGTAATCTATCAGATATCTTCACGTAAATCTCGGCCATTTCGAAGTACACCTTCTCCTCTTGTGATTCTTCAACACAGTCTTCGCTGTTATATATGGAAATTTATTGCAGAACTTTGTTAGTCTTTCTCCTCTCTCATTCCTAGTACCAAGGCCATATTCTCCTGTAATGATTTCTTCTATTTCTTGTTGTATCCGTATTTTAGTCTCCCATGACTATTAGATTTTCATCTCCGTTTATGTACGGAATTATCCGTTCAATATCCTCACATACTTTCTCAATCTCTCCCTCTTCAAGCCACCGTTAAGCCGAACGAATCTGACCAGACAAAATAAATTACTTTGTAGCCATTTAAGACGATTAGAAGCTAGAGTTAGTGCTGATAGAAGAAGAAAGTATATAGTTCTAAGCATGAACTTGATGCAGATGTAAACAAATTGCACTGTGTTTCAGCAACTTTAGAGTTTTGTCTCAGGAAATAACCACAGGATTACCCGCAAAGAACCCCTGCAGGAAGATATAAAACTGTCTCTATCTCAATTGTCTCGACGCCATAAAACACTACGGACATTAAACCAGAAGTCTACTTGCTAAAAAAGAGATGCAGAGATAGTGAATAAATGTGAAAGTTCTACTTTTTCATTTCCTCCTCCGTCTCCAGAGGAACGAGATACACATTCCGTGTGGGAGCGAAAATATTTTAACTTTTCAACCCGTTGTTCACAAAGATCTAAGGAAATGCAGATTGCATTACAAAAAGCGTCGACGATCTACTTCATGATTTTATATTCGTTGGTTCACTAATATTGATATTTTATGAATAACTAAGTGTAAATTGCCTATTAAGATAACAACATTCAACGCTATTACATAAGTGACTCAGTACGATTAATATGGTACAGATGCGCGCAAACCGATGCAGCATATGCAGAAACATAGTTTCACAAATGGTGAAATGTAGGAGTCCATTAAATAGCAGGGGTATAACCAGCGCCGCATCTCGTGGTCGTGCGGTAGCGTTCTCGCTTCCCACGCCCGGGTTCCCGGGTTCGATTCCCGGCGGGGTCAGGGATTTTCTCTGCCTCGTGATGGCTGGGTGTTGTGTGCTGTCCTTAGGTTAGTTAGGTTTAAGTAGTTCTAAGTTCTAGGGGACTTATGACCACAGCAGTTGAGTCCCATAGTGCTCAGAGCCATTTTATAACCAGCGGGTGTGTCCGTATGACATTTAAATATCCGCTCTGAAGGCGGGACCGATTCCTGTAGCAGCCTTAGTACCAGCTTTCATCTTCCCCATGTTATACAGACGTTGAGAATATAAGACTGTACTTGTGGAAATCAATGTCGAACATGGAATGTGACATTAATTCTACAGAGTAGACACTTGTCGGATTTCTCAGCCCATCATTTATTTTAATGTCCTGTTTGTTGTAACATTACCTAGTTGCTTAGATGACTGCATGGATTTTTCATCTTATTGGAAAATGTTCATTCTCCCTTTTTCGACTTCATGAGAAATAGAAGCTTTGCATTTATATTTAAAATGGAGCACAGAATTTTAATCTATTATGTATCACATAAGACACGCCAGCATTACGACATTTAATCTATGGTTCACTAAACGTAGCTCTTCCCTATTAACTCTGGAGTGGCAGTTTCATTTCTGACGCATTCTTTGTGCGTAACCTTAATACTACGTAACACGTAACCTATCCCTTGTGAAACGTTCCGAATTTTTCTTTTTCTGTTCCATTCCCTCTAACATTGTTTCTTCTATTTTCATTTGCATGTTTGTATTTAATTCACTTTCTATATATCTCATTTACTGTCGAGCGATGCAGAACTAACTGTAGTTCATTCCTTTCCTGTTTTTGAAAGAGGGAAATTGTGTCAGAGCGTAAAAAGGCCCTTACCAATGGATGACATTATGGTGTATCATCCAGTCTATGGTGGTCGTTTATGAAATACCATGTACGTAAAAATTTCTTTTTCAGCGTTAAAATCAGTGTAAGGTAAATTACCATATATGTAATAAAACTTGAATTTTGCATCGTCTTTTTCTTTAACTCTTCTGAATTGATGCAAGGAAAGATGATGTATTTTTAATATGTATTTATCTTGTAATTTAGTGTTTTTAACTTTCAAACTGCATACGAACTAACTACACTTGTTTATACAAGATGTCTCCACTTTTTGTCTTTCCTCAAATTTCTTCTGTACCGGATTTCATCGTTTAAAACAATTTTATTTTATTGCTTATATTTCAGTCTCAGTTGCTTATTTTTTAGTACGCGAGCAATTTCGATCTCTCTGTACCATTTCCAGATCTACGAAGTTGCGTCTACCAGAACCACAGCATTTTGATGGTTTATGATACAAAACGACGGATAATTGGCACAAGTACAGGGTGTTTATAATTAAAATTCCAGTTGTTGAGAAGACCCCACAAAACACGTGTGATTGTACGACACTGAAATTTTGTGAAAACATTATTAAGGACATGGCGGAGACAAATAACAAATAAACCATTGAAAGAAACTCCTTTACAGTTTCACATGAGAGGTAACATCTATTAACCACGTACCATGTTTACGTTCCGGGTAACGAACGTTGCTCAACGTGTCGACCATCTGCAACCGAGATAGCCTGAAACCGCACTGGAGATCCCGTCTCACAATTGCTCACCGCTCTTTTCGAACGGTAGAGCATGGAATGTTCAGACGCCGCTACACACCTCATGTACTGCTGGATAATCGCATGTGGCATAAAGTATTCTCAGCCATGACAACAACAACTTCTTCAACAATGTGTGGCACAATTGGCCATGGCCAGTTAATTGGACTTCCCGCGTCATGTTCTTCAACCTCATTGCGAAAAGAGGATCTCTTCGTATTCCTTTAATATGTCGATACTCGCGAAGAGAAGCAGCACTACTGCTGTTGTTTAAGCGAGCCAAGCCCAGTTCATCTTATCCAGACACATATTCACTGTCCGTAGCTGTAACGCACAGTGATACTTGTAATACTATGTCACCTCACCTGTAACGGCGCGTAACGGGAAGACATGGCACTAACACTCCTAACAACGCAAATCTTGCAGCGCACAGTATGAACGGCATTCCTATAAAGTCGAGTACCAATACGCTAAATAGTTTTCTGTCTACAAGGGCAGAAGTAGCGAAAGTTTAATTACAATCACAACATACATAGATCTGAAGATGATCCGTCGAGAAGACTTGAGTCTTTTTTTTTTTTTTTTTAAATTGCAACATAGACTGAAATATAAATGAAGTATTTAAATGGTTTTAAGAGACGCTACAGTCGCTGTTCCCTAGCGTTTGCTATATGGGCTGCAGCGAGATTTCGTCACGTTTACCTTAGTTTTAATTTTCACGCGCAGATATCTGACTCTCATATTTCCCATTGTACACTATTCGTAGAATTTTATACTTTCTCCGGATTTGAGTAGCTTGATTTTTAGGTTCACGTTAGGCTGTATAATGAGTGTCTAGTCTCTTACGATCCTCAGATTTAACACATTGAGTGAATGAATCGTAATAATTAGTTTTACATTGTTTTATGTTCTAATTTTTTCGATGTCAGTTCCAAGCTTGGGTAGTCAAGTAACAAGTCCTGTTGAAGTCGCGTTGTCAGAAAAATTGGACACAATACCAAATGATTGAGTAAACTAGATGATATGCGACATACCGTTGATGTATAGCACTCAAATAAAGCAGCACATGTGGTGGTATTGTTGCTCTTGTTTAGTAGTTAGCTTTGATGACTTTAAATACTGGGTTCCCGGAATCGATTTCCGGCGGGGTGGGAGTTTTCATCCTCTGGAGACTGGGTGTTTGGGTTGACCTCACCTTTTCATCTCCTTGCTATCGACGCGCAACTCAAACAAAAAGTGGAGTCAAATAGAATGACTTGTTATAGGCGGCTAAACTACGCGGCTAATAATGTAATACGACCATTTCATTATTACGATTTCATGCACGTGAACCCTCAGTTATTCGGGTATTTGTGAACATTATATTAAATTAATTGAAATGAACATCAGTTCCCATTATTTGTCCCAAACATTGATTGTATGAAGGCCATATAGCATACTGCAAAGATATTCTTTACAATGCCGTATGTTTATCCTTTAACGCTCAGTGAAGGCTAATGGTGTTATGTCATACATCACTTGAGTACTCAAGGGACCTCTGCTGTTCCTGACCTATATAAATGACCTGGGTGACAATTTGAGCAGTTCTCTTAGGTTGTTCGCAGATGATGCTGTAATATACCGTCTAGTAAGGTCATCCGATGACCAGTATCAGTTGCAAAGCGATTTAGAAAAGATTTCTGTATGGTGCGGCAGGTGGCAGTTGACGCTAAATAACGAAAAGTGTGAGGTGATCCACATGTGTTCCAAAATAAATCCGTTGGAATTCGATTACTCGATAAATAGTACAATTCTCAAGGCTGTCAGTTCAGTTAAGTACCTAGGTGTTAAAATTACGAACAAATTCAGTTGGAAAGACCACGTAGATAAGGGGAAGGCGAGCCAAAGGTTGCGTTTCATTGGCAGGACACTTAGAAGATGCAACAAGTCCACTAAAGAGACAGCTTACACTAAACTCGTTCGTCCTCTGCGCGGTGTGGGATCGTTACCAGGTGGGATTGACGGAGGACATCGAAAGGGTGCAAAAAAGGGCAGCTCGGTTTGTATTATCCCGTAATAGGGGAGAGAGTGTGGCAGATATGATACGCGAATTGGGATGGAAGTCATTAAAGCAAAGACGTTTTTCATCGCGGCGAGATCTATTTACGAAATTTCAGACACCAACTTTCTCTTCCGAATGCGAAAATATTTTGTTGAGCCCAACCTACATAGGTAGGAATGATCATCAAAATAAAATAAGAGAAATCAGAGCTCGAACAGAAAAGTTTAGGTGTTCGTTTTTCCCGCGCGCTGTTTGGGAGTGGTATGGTAGAGAGATAGTATGATTGTGGTTCGATGAACCCTCTGCCAAGCACTTAAATGTGAATTGCAGAGTAGTCATGTAGATGTAGATGAAGGAGATGGGTTACAGAGTTGTCTGCTGTACAAGAAATGACTAGAAAGTTGTGAAGGTATACAAAGACGAAAAAAAGGTTTTAAGGTTTTAATACACAGGGTATCCTTGAAATGTTGCAACAAACTTCTTGGGTTTGCGGGGCACATCATAAGTATTGAAACTGCGTAGCAAACTTTGATCGCAAACGTCAGAGGTAAGCGATATCAGAGATTAAGATCAGAAA
Source organism: Schistocerca cancellata (assembly GCF_023864275.1). Lineage (NCBI taxonomy): Eukaryota > Metazoa > Arthropoda > Insecta > Orthoptera > Acrididae > Schistocerca > Schistocerca cancellata. The sequence continues at coordinate 450,015,076 of NC_064628.1, read as the reverse complement.
GAAAACAAGAAAGTGTTTCATTTAATGCATTTGGAAATAACGAGCACACACGGTGTACGAAACGGGTGTTTCTTTGATTGTAGCAGCTGCGCAGACCATTCTTGCCAGGAGATTTATTTCAGACTCAACAGAAACCCGATAAATGAGAAATTTCATCGCTCGCCACAGAAAGAAATCAAAGGTCGGTAACTCTGTTGAGCGTAGAGTGGCATGCCGAATCCATAGCTGTTCAAACACCTACTAACAGCCAGTCCAAACTGAGCTGGCGCGCCCTGTTGTTGGAATCACATGCTGCGCCTCATATTTGCTGGAACATCTTCATACAAACCGGATGGAACCTGTTCCAGAAAGGTACGATAATCCGCGGCTGGTGAGAGATACGGCTCGATTAAGCGGCCACCGACCAACGCCTCCCACACATTAACCGCGTAGCACGTGGTACGCACACCATGGGGGTTTCTTGGTGCCTATAAATGCTCGTAGAGGTTACTGAATACGCCACCCCTAGTGAGTGTGGCCTCATCAGTCACCAACACATTGCATAACACAGCCACGATGTTGCAGAAACGACAGTGCAAACCAAACACTGTAAGTAGGCTGTTTATGTTTTCTTATTGGCAACGTTACGTAGCGCTCTGTATGAAAATCACTGGCTGTGCTGTGTGCAGTCTGTGGCTAGTTTGCATTGTTGTCTGCCATTGTAGTGTTGGGCACCTGGATGTGAACAGCGCTTAGCGTTGCGCAGTTGGAGGTGAGCCGCCAGCAGTGGTGGATGTGGGGAGAGAGATGGCGGAGTTTTGATAATTTGTAATACTGGATATTATGAACTACTATATATATTATGACTGTTAAGGTAAATACATTGTTTGTTCTCTATTATCATCTTTCAATTGCTAACTATGCCTATCAGTAGTTAGTGCCTTCTGTAGTTTGAATCTTTTATTTAGCTGGCAATAGTGGCGCTCGCTGTATTGTAGTAGTTCGAGTAACGAAGATTTTTGTGAGGTAAGTGATTTGTGAAAGGTATAGTTTAATGTTTGTCTGGGACATTCTTTTGTAGGGATTTTTGATAGTCATATTGCGTTGCGCTAAAATTATTGTGTGTCAGTTTAAGCACAGTCGTGTATAATTTTTCTAAGGGGACGTTTCATATGTCGACCCTTAGCCAAGGATATCTCACTGGAATCTTCTGATTTTTTCTTGTAGTTTGTGTATTTAGTGTAGCTTTTGTTTATTGCTAGCGCGTAATTATAGAGATAATTTCCTTGGTAGTTGTGGTTTTTCATTGTTGCACAGTAAAACAGTTGTGGCATGCATGTAGATTTGCACCAAGTATTTCGCAGCTGCGTTTGCAATTAGCTAGATATTATTTTCAGTTCTATGTTAATGTGTTCTCTTGTTTTTGCTCTTCAAATTGTGTTTTTTTGTGTTGTCGTGTGAAATATTGTGACAATAATGGCGTGTGAAAAACGTAATACTAGGCTCCAAAGTAAACTGAGAAATGACAGTGAAGACGAAAGCAGTGTGTTAGCGCCACCGAGTAATGAATTAACTAATGTTCAAAGTAGTAATTTGGTAATTGTACATAGGGAAATGGAGCGGGCTGCAAACAATGGTGTAGACAGTGAAACAATTAGTGAACAGGGAAGCATTATCGATCGATCGGTCAGCAACAGTTTGCCTCAGGAATCCGAAATGACAGGACACAATCTTGCAAATACTGTAGATTCAGGTTTTGCGTCCTCACCCTTTTCTCAAATAAGTCAAGACACATTTTCTGCTATTCAAACTGCGAATATTGCCAGTTCAAATGCGTTGCCGAATAGCACTGAGGAACATGTTTCAGACACCGGTGCACTGTTATTACAGTTAATGCAACAAATGGGACAAAGGCTACAAAAGAATGGCCCAGACAAACATTAAACTATACCTTTCACAAATCACTTACCTCACAAAAATTTTCGTTACTCAAACTACTGCAATACAGCGAGCGCCACTATTGCCAGCTAAATAAAAGATTCAAACTACAGAAGGCGCTAACTACTGATAGGCATAGTTAGCAATTGAAAGATGATAATAGAGAACAAACAATGTATTTACCTTAACAGTCATAATATATATAGTAGTTCATAATATCCAGTATTACAAATTATCAAAACTCCGCCATCTCTCTCCCCACATCCACCACTGCTGGCGGCTCACCTCCAACTGCGCAACGCTAAGCGCTGTTCACATCCAGGTGCCCAACACTACAATGGCAGACAACAATGCAAACTAGCCACAGACTGCACACAGCACAGCCAGTGATTTTCATACAGAGCACTACGTAACGTTGCCAATAAGAAAACATAAACAGCCTACTTACAACACGTGCAGGATGGTCGTCGCGGTGCTACAACTGCACCCTTTTGAGACGAAAGTCGTGTAAGGATTTGGCATTCAGAACTCGCTCGACACTGCTACAAGACATTCGTAAGTACGAGGCAACAGCACGTATGTTGGTTCTTACATTAATCACATTGCCTTCCCTAACAACCATACGCTGAGATCGTAGCGAGCCTTCATTAGTTCTGCCACTTCTTAATGACCCGTACTGGCAAAAATATGGATGAAGAGTTTCTAACAAAGTCTGGCGAGTTTGAAGTCTATCTGAGAAGTGTTCTCTATAAATGCGTCCAGACGCTCGTCCGTTGCACTTACCTGTTACACACATTAAGTGTGTATCTGCAAACTAAAAGTTCGTATATCGTCCCATGTTCCTCGTATGCTAGCTAACGCTCTAATGAGGAAATATGTTCTCCTCCGTCCCGTGTAATATTTCAAATGGCTCTAAACACTATGGGACTTAACTTCTGAGGTCATTAGCCCCCAAGAATTAGAACTACTTAAATCTAACTAACCAAATGACACCATACACGTCCATGTCCGAGACAGGATTCGAACCTGCGACCGTAGCAACAGCGTGGTTCCGGACTGAAGCGCCTAGAATCGCTCGGCCACAGCGGCCGGCCATCCCGTGTACAGTACCCCCTAGTGCCACCCCTCCCCCTCTTGTACTCCAGGGCACAGCACTACTTAGCGGCTTTCTCCTCTAGTACTCTGACGCAGAACGTCGTCATTTGAGGCCATAGGTTGCTGTGAAATTCTCAGTCCTTATGATGCGCCCCACTTTCCCCACTAGTTTGTCGCAATATTCTTGGTACACCCTGTAATTTTTGTGACAGAATATCAGGTCTTTGAAGCCTACAGAAAGTTTCACCCAAGAAGTGGTGAAGAATACAGTTCCTCTAGTACAGAAATACCAGTCGCTGGTTACAATAATGTAACTGCAGCTCAGCTTTCCTTTAAGATACTGTCACAAAGATTTTCAATATGTGAAGCGTTAGATTGTTCGTAAGCCAGTACTGTCTGGATGAACTATTTTAAGTTCCATTTTATTAGCATTACTGATTCTTTGCAATGTAAACCGAACGCACTTTTCTAAAACTTTAAATTAACCAAAGTAGACTGATGGATGGTGGGAAAAATCTTAAAAGTCATGTCTAAGATCCGTATAGACAATGATTCTGAACAAAGTCTTGAAAGCGTCGCAACAAAAAGCGAAACAGGGAGTTGGGAAATTGTCTGCAATAATTTTCTTCAGCAAAAAAATAATGTTGGAAACTGCAGCTGCAACATTATCAGATAAATAAACCTTGTATATATTGTGGAGGTATTTCTTTATTAGACAGATTCTCCATGTTATTTACTTATTGGCCAATAAACGTACGTTTCGTGAAAGGGCTATTCTCGAACTCATCAAGTTCGTTTGAGGTGGCAGTTGAATTTTTTGCCTCGCGTAGCAAAGTTTGTGCTACATTCCCTTTAACGTTACCGCCCAGTTGACCCTTATTCGAGAAATCTGAAAACCTGAATGAGATAAGAATTTTCAGAAAGGCACTGAAGATCAAAGGAGCCATGCACTGCGTATGAATACTCACCGATAGCTTCGCATATTGATCCGGGACAGGAATTCCAATTTCGCCAGATTACTATGGAAGGACCACGACTTCTCATTTCGTTTTTAATCTTCCACCAGAATTTTTTTTTTTTCCTAAGGGAGGAGTTTCGGCAGCGACCCGGCCCTTGGCTCTCCATGCGAGCTGCCAGCGTGCGTGCGGCAACCCTCTCCCTCCCCCCCCCCGCCCCCCACCGCCCTCTCCAAAACCCACTCCGTACAGCCACCGGCGCCTCTCATAGGCGACGGACGGCAGGACTCTTTCCGCAGGCATTTTCGTCGATCGACTTCTCGATAACCATCGAGCGAGATCACGTTCTCTGGTTAATCTCGACCCTGAATCCCAGAGGCCTGCCGTCTCGTTGAGTTTCTCAGCACGACACGACTCTTCGCCATGGCCTCTGCGCCTCTCCATTTCTTTTCGTAGCAGTAAGACATAATGATGGGACGGCGTCGGCGGATTTACATTCGCGCCACCTGCGGTGGTTAACGACAGGTTTCGTCCTCACAGTTTTCCTACTACCTCTCTCACGTCTTTGCTGACTATCATAGCTGCCTGTGACGAAACAGCGGGCAAATATTATTCATTTGAAAGTTTTCTACTGTATCTAGTTTCCAAATCACGGTGGTAAATATTTTTCGACTCTTTAGTAGAAACAAATTATTTTTCTTGTATATTGATTCAAGTTGTCTCTCGTGACCAAATTTGAATGAAATCTAGGTTAGTGTGTGCCAAGATGGTTCAAATCGAAGTTCCTAAATACTTAGTCGGTAGGGAGTGAAACCGTATCTCAGTGTGTTCTAGAGGTGTGGAGTACTATCAATAAGAGAAACATCATCATATTGAAGATAGCGTTGCAAATAAAAATTTATTTCGTTCCTTTACGTCGCAGTGCGTTATTAATTTTCATTTATTTTTTGTGCACTCAGGTACATTATCTTTGCAGTAGAAGTTTCTATATGTCTGAGAAAAGAAACACTATTTTCGTATACAAGGACAGCATTCTCTCGCATATTCAGTTTAATTACAGAAAATTATGGCCAATATCTTCCCTTTCATTTTTTTGCTGGCAGAGGTTCACAGGTGTAGAACTATTAAAAAGACGTCGTCGTCACTTCCGAGTTATGAAACTAATGATGTACAAAATCCTGAATTTCAATTAAGGACTTTAGCTGTTCTCACGTGAAAACAACGCAAGTATTGTACTTCAGCACATGTCAGAAAGTTTAATGTCCGATATTTTATTTAAAAGATAAGAAACGGTAAATGTACACAAACACGACGTTTCCTTAGTATTCTACTTAAAAATGGCTAAAGTACGAAACTCCAATACTGGATTAAAAGACAAAAAAATACTGTAAGGAAATAAGGGCCAATATGATGATCATATGTTTTAAAAACTCATTCCTTTATCACATTCATAAAGTGAAGAAATGTTTTCAACTCTATACTATATTGCAGTGCCTGTGTTTTTATGATGTGCTCTACAATAGCCATGCAGATCTGCAGGACATTGCAGGGTACATCGTAATAAAACAGGCATTGCAATATAGTAAATCTTGCCAAGACAAGGACACGACAAAAACTGTATCTCCCTCCGTTGGAATGACAGCAACTGTGTGAGTGCAGGACGTAGACACCCGGTGACATATGGAAGTTTGAGTCGGTCCTGTATGAAGCGGTTAAGGCGACCGCTCGCGTAAAGCGAAATATGCGGGTTTGAATCCCGATCCAGCACAAATCTTGTAACCAATACATTATGTAGCTGGAGTATGGTCATATTCGCAACTCCGAATACATTTCTTGTATAATGTAAATTTTCTGTTAACTTTATTTTCATCCCCTTTTTCTTGTTTCCTGAGGCTCAGCAAAGTTGAAGGGCTTGAAACAACATTATCAACAATATTTAATTTTTGGTTTCCTGTCTTGGAATGAAATTTTATGGATGCAATATAGCAGCAACCTCGCAGCTGCTTTGAGGATCACTTACGTTGCTACATATCATACCTCGATATCACTATGAGAATGTACCTTACCTATTCGTTGGGATAGTTTCACATGTACCTGACAAGACACAGAGTACAGCGTGAAGGAGAGTACTTTCACCTTACTTTAACGATTTTCTGTTCTATTCATTCGGCATTTGGAACGAGGGAAAGTGAATGTCTATAGGATGATCAAAACCATTAGTGCCAATGTTATGGGCATTAGAGGATTATAAACTGTTGTAAGGCGGGGATCCAAAATCGGAAATGAATAGTTCACCAATTAAGAGACCTTAATTCAGCACTGGGGATAACAGAAGTGTTTATAAGTTCATTAGACTACAAACAACTGCTTCCCACTGGACGTTGGAGGTACAGCCTAAATAAACAATACATAATAGTCTGTGATATAACCACATAGGGGGTTTCCATTGTTTAAAGTTGAAAATTGGTTTTCGAACTGGATTATTAAACATTTCAGTAACATAAAGAAATGAACTTAATGTATGGTGCATCAGGAATTGGTAGAAATAACTGCTTCCCGCTGAACCTTGGAGGTACAGTCTAGATAAACAATACACAGTAGTCCGTGATGTAATCACAGTGGGTGTTACCATTATTTAGACCTCAAAATTAGTGCTCGAATTGAATTATTTAACATTTGAGGAACATTAAGAAATGAACTTAACGTATCATGCATGAGCAAGAGGCCTATAAAGAGCCGAACTAATCTACACAGAAAAGTTTTGCTACGCGAGAAGGGGAAAAATTATCTCTGTGGTTCCAACTTATCGCCACTGGGTTGGCTCCTTTCCGTGTACGGCGGGCATGAAGTCGGTAGGGGTTGAGACTGGCGCAGTGAATATTGGTTGCGATCATTATAAATCTCTAAAATAATCGCATAAGCACTACAGATCCTCTGTCACTGAGATATATATTTAACGACTCCGAATAATGATGCAATACGACACAAATACAATAAAGGAAGCAAGGAACGATTCATATTAACTCGTAGAATATAAACACTCTTTTATAATAAAGATCTTGCAACATATTTTACTACCGGTTCAGTCTATACAATTATCATCAGATACGTCTGGAAAAACAAAAAGAATGTGACCTTACACTACGGGACAACTTCCTTTATTACAGTTTCATTACGTTTTTGCGTCTTTTGACGGTGTCTATCTCGGCTATAAGTTCTTTGACATTATATAATAGTTCATAATGACAGGTATATTTCATCTAAGCCACGTCTTATATAATTTATGTGACTGCTTTTTGAAATACTCTTCTATAGCTCTGTAATGCTGTCTCTGATAAAACAGCAATATTTTGTCTATTATTCTAGACATTATTGCGTCGGTCGAAATCGTTCATAAAATAAATAAAAAAAGTTCTCAATGAAATACCGTTTTAAATTCTACAAGAAGCAAAAATATTTGAAAAAAGTCAAATGCTTTGTGAAACGATTTGTCTGAAAGTAAGAAATCAAACAGTAAATCATTTGACGTATTTTTGAATGATGGTCGATTTCATGTACGCAAATGAGCGACGATTGAAAGTGTAAATTTGCATTCTTAAAATTTTATAGATTGTCAGTCGATATTTACCTAGTAAAACGTTAAATTCTCAGTCGACGCTTTATTTGCTATACGTGATTCTGAGCACTCCTCAGAGGGGCGACAAATGTTTCTTTAATTTCTCTTAGTTCTTATTTCTAGAGGAATCATGTCCCCATGCACTTGACCTGCTTTCCAAAATATTTTAAATGCTTTTAGAATATTAAACAGTTTAACTTTATTTCAGTTTTTGTTTAAAAAAAATGGCTCTGAGCACTACTGGACTTAACTTCTGAGGTCATCAGTCCCCTAGACTTAGAACTACTTAAACCTAACTAACCTAAGGACGTCACAAACATCGATGCCCGAGGCAGGATTCGAACCTGCGACCGTAGCGGTCGTGCGGCTCCAGTATGTAGCGCCTAGAACCGCTCGGCCACTCTGGTCGGCCTTTTCTTTTCAGTTTCCCTGATTACTTTCAAGCACCTAAATCTTTTGTGCGAAATTAGACCTGATATACAATACCTACAAAGCCAAGAGGGAACAAAAGAAACAAAGAAATTCACGAAGCAATGACAGAAATAAAAGGAAGGTTCAGTTGTTAAATTAAGTTCCGGGTGATACGATGCCGATGATAACATTTGCTAATGACATTGCTATCTTCAATGGAAGTGCGAGAGAATTACATGTTAGTGGAATCTAATGAACAGTATAATGACTGTAGGATATCTTCTGAGTGTAAACCGAAGAAATAGCTATGAGGAGCAAATGGGATCAGCGATAAAATTAACATCAAACTCATGACCATATGCCAAATGAAGTAAATGAATCGTGATTCGAATGAGTGGTGTCTGTTCTTTCGGACGCATCCGAAAGAATGCGGAACCCGCAGCTGTGATACATATTACGTAAATTAAAGGAGGAGGGAGGATGAAAGGGCAGGGATTATTGATGTCAACTGCTTCGAGACTATGTGCAACATCAGCGGTGACGAATTACAAAGTGTGCTGGACAGGGATTCAAAACCGATATCTTCTTCTTCCTAGGCAGTTGTAGTAACCTATGCGCCAGCCAGACACAGTGTTTATCGGAACTGCGCGGATTATACTTGCATGCCTGTCGGCCAACCCTCATTCCCAACTACCGCGCCGCCGGCCGCTGTGGTAGAGCGGTTCCAGGCGCTTCAGTCCGGAACCACGTGGCTGTCACGGTCGCAGGTTCGAATCGTGCCTCTGGCATGGATGTGTGTGATGTCCTTAGGCTAGTTAGGTTTAAGTAGTTCAAAGTTCTAAGGAATTGATGACCTCAGATGTTAAGTCCCGTAGTGCTTACAGCCATTTGAACCATTTGAAGTAGCGCGCCGTCTACCAGTAGTCCCTGTCCATGTCCTCCATGCTCACTACCTGGAGATTCCCACAGGAGATCAGACGTAATTGTGGAAACGCACTGAAGGTGGTGGCTTCATTGTCTACTGAGGCGAGTCAGTTACATGAATGCTCAGTGTCCGTTCTTTCGGACATGTCTGGTGCTAAATGGAAATGTGGGACGGCTGAGAAGTGTGCCGAAATAGTCCGCGGAGTTGAGGGAAGCACTGTGTCCTGGTGGCTCAGTAGTTAACGCAATTGCCAAGTAAGCAGGAGATACAGGTTTCGAATCCCAGTCCGACACACATTTTCTCTCGTCGCCGCTGATGCCGCAAGAAGTCCTGATGCAGCTGATGTCAGTAATTCCTTTCCTTTCCTTTCCTTTGCTTTCCTTTCCTTTCCTTTCCTTTCCTTTCCTTTCCTTTCCTTTCCTTTCTTCCCCCCTTCTCCTTCAGTTTACATACAAGGGTGAGTCAAATGAAAACCTTAAATATTTTTTAAATATTATTTATTGTACAGAAGTGGTACAGAGCTGTATCACTTTTCAACATATCCTCCCCCACGCTCAATGCAAGTCCTCGAGCGCTTACAAAGTTCATAAGGCGCCATTCCTTGCTCGCTCTCTTCGTTTCCGGTTGGTGGAAGTGAACCCAGGTTTGGTCCCCAGTAGCGATTGTGGCAAAGAAATCATCACCTTCTCGTTCAGAGCGCCGAAGAAGTTCTTCACAAGCACCAACACGTCTTTCTCTCATTTCAGCTGCCGTGGCACCCATCTTGCAGACACTTTGTGAAACTGGTGCACATCGTGCACAGTGTGGTGTGCTGACCCATGAATAATCTGTAAACATGCTGCAATGTCATTCAGTGTCACTCGGCGGTTTTCCTTCACTTTGGCTTCAACTGCTGCAATGTTCTGTGGAGTCACAACTCGTTGTGCCTGACCTGGACGAGGAGCATCTTCCACTGAAGTCACACCAGTTGCGAACTTCCTACTCCATTCGCAGACTTGCTGCTGTGACAAACATTAATCACCATACTGAACCTTCATTCGTCGATGAATTTCAATTGGTTTCACACCTTCACTACTCAAAAACCGTATAACAGGACGCTGTTCTTCCCTGGTGCAAGCCGCAAGTGGGGCGGCCATCTTTATACTGATACTGCGACGGTATGTGTGCATCTGCACTATGCTGCCACGTACAGGCCATTCTGGACGCTGTTTGTAGCACGCTTACCTACTTATAGGATAACGGCGCGAAATCTCGATTTGTTATTACAAATTAAAGTTTTCATTTGACTCACCCTCGTAATTCTGTTACTGTGGGATCGAAACTACACAGATAAAGAAAGGAGCACATAATAAACTAACTGCCTTATGTGAAGAAGGCATTCACGGTCAAGTGAAGTCGGCCAGCATCAAACTCCGGCCTTAATTCTAGGAATAAATTTGGAGAATTTATATTTGAGCATGGTATTGTAAGAATGTGAATCATGATCCGAGGAAAAATAGGAAAAGAAGAAAATCGAAGTGTTTGACATGTAGTGCTATAGAAATTTGTAGAAAATTATGTGGAAAGGAACACAGGGAGAACACTGGCAAGAGGGACAGGAAGATAGAATATCTATTAAAGACATTAGCGAATAAGTTCCGTAGTACGAGAGGGAATTGCAGAGGGGAAACGCTGTTGAGGGAGAGAGATTCTTTGGTATAATTTTAAATTTGGCTTAGCTGTCAGGCTTTTAATATCAGTAGCCAAATGACTGAATATTTGCGAAGAGTAGTTATTCGTTCATTTCTGAGATAAATTAAATTTTAATAGGGAGTGATTTAGATATTTCTATTCCGGTGTTGTAATTATAGTTACAATTAGTTAGTCAGTTCTCCAATGGATTGCTTAGAACTAGTTTTATGCAAAATTCTGTACTGCAATGTGGTAGTAAAATTACGTAGCACCCTAAACGGCTGTCTACGAGACGACTACAGGTAAGCACCACATATTGTCCGTATGTCATTCTTTTGTGCTAAGAAAACTTTCTTCCTTGAGGATGTGTTCACCAGAATCTGAACCCTTAGATCGTTATCGAATGCAGGAAAGTAAAGTGTTGTAAGTTACTAATACGGTCCTTTCCACCAGTTTAAATGACACAAAATGGTATAACTAAGTTGGTTGAGAAGCTGCTTGGGTATTTGAAGGAATGTGTTCCCCGGGCTGACCGCATCCTCGGCTAGTAAGTATTGCAGCATGTCACACTAGTCCAATGACGGCGAGTGTTAGTGCTGCTGGACGGTTCCACACTATACTCATCAATTCGGCGATTATCTTCCATTACATGGTAATTCGGAATTCATCTTCCCTTATCTGGTCACTAATATTATTGTAATATTGATTAGTGAGTTAGGATTGGTTATGAAATATCAGTCTGCGACAAATACCAGTGAGCTGACATATTACTCAGACTCAACCCGTGATGTTTCCTCTCCGTCTGGGTTCTTCACTCTTCTTGTCAGGTAGTGTATTTAGAAAAACCGTGGAAAACATGAACTGAACTGTAATCGAACTTCGATCTTCCCGATTACAATTCCACGTCATGGGTACTTGAGGCGTTTTATAGTCTAGGGAAGGAATTTAAAAGCAGCTCTTCGTTTAAGTAAAAAGCAATTTTTGTAGTTATGGTTGGTCTCGAAAAGAAAGGGGGTTGGGTCGGGTTGTTTGGGGAAGGAGACCAGACAGCGAGATCATCGGTCTCATCGGATTAGGGAAGGACGGGAAAGGAAGTCGGCCGTGCCCTTTGAAAGGAACCATCCCGGCATTTTCCTGGAGCGATTTAGGGAAATCACGGAAACACTAAATCAGGATGGCCGGACGCGGGATTGAACCGTCGTCCTCCCGAATGCGAGTCCATTGTCTAACCACCGCGCCACCATGCTCTGTCGAAAAGAAAAAAGACATTTTGTTTTTTATAGCATTATCAGCTTTGTTGTTCACATATGTGAATGTTATCACCCAAGAAATGAGAAATATAATAGAAACGATGCTGTCTCCCAGTTATTCTCTGTTAGTACTATAATTACACTGAATTGTCAGGACATCGCCGACTAGCTTCGCCAGTCTTTTTTGACTAGGGGGTAGCTGAGGAAGGAGAGAATATTGTTACACTTCCAGCACTTCATATTGATCGCCGTCGGCACCACCTTACATTCGGGATAAATAAAAGTCACTTCCATCACAGATTCAAGTGTAACGTCGTCCAGAATCTAGGCACGCAAAAGAGAGAGAGACTTTACTTTTTGGCTGATGTTTGCGGTTCAGGTACTCTAGGAACACTATACAAATATTGATGAATACTTCAAAAACAAACCAAGATGTGTCAGGTTACAATCTGATTCTAGCTTATCTGAAACTGATGCTTCAAGGACAATTTGATGTAAAACCTTCAGCGTCTCATCTGTATCAGCAACAGACATCATGTTTAGTAGTCAGAAGAGCTGGCACAGAAATGTTGCTGTTGTGCGAAACGACCGAATTTCTACTTTCTCTTCCGTGAGACCATGGAAAACATGAAGTGAGATGGACGGACAGGAGCAGAACTCCGTTCCTCCCGAATAGGTGCCCAGTCTGTCGGTCCTTAAAACCTGCTGTAGGCTGGAGAAGAAATTTAAGAGCACCTCTTTATTTTGCGTACTAGATCTTAACCCTATTGTAGCGTTGTTTTTGTACGTGCACTCAAGATGTTCGCTTCAAAGAGGACCCATTTTTTTCTGTTTCTGGAAGGTATACTTTTATACATTTCTGTACTGAAATCATAAATAAAATAGTTTAGATAGTTCAAAGTGTTAATCATTCTAACTGCATAATAAAATAGTAAAAAAATAAAATAATGAAATATTTTAATGATGTAAGTGTTGATTTTACTACCCTATGCCTAACTTTTACTAACAGGTTTTTCATGTGTATGTAAGATGTTTCTTGCAAATGAATGTTTTACACTCAACTCGCTTAACTGAGCTTTTGTTATCAGTTTCTCCACGTAGATGACATCTGCGTCTCTTCTTACTCCTAGCATCATTTTCTTCTGATGCCGAGGATGCAGTTTCAAACTGTGCACCTCTCTCTGCAGCATCCCTTTCAGCATTCCATCTTAGAAGATTTTTTCGTCTCTTCATTTCCCCATCAATTAGTTAATCGCCAAGGGTTTCTGGGGACAGCCTTCTTCGCTGTACGGTGTTTGTTTTCCGTTGGGAATCATTTGCCTTGAGTAGTACATAAGAGTTACATGCAGATATCTCGATGATTTTGAGAACACAACAGTAGACCATTGTAGTCCAATTTACTGCATAATTCACCACCATTTTGTCCACTGTGTCAAAATCTCCTTTCCTAGCGTTGTACTTTAAAATAATTTGTGGTTTTCTTTCGGTGCCACTGAAGTATCCTCGCATAGAGGAGTGACTGAAGACACTTTGAAGGAATAACTGTTTATTAGCAAAACAAAATACAATTATAATGTTTTGAATGAGTATCCACACAAATACATACAGCAGAAATATGTCTCCTTTGACTTTTCTGTGATGTGTCTACACGACGAACCCGGAGTAAATGACCTAGCAGGGTCCGCCTGGGGCCTAAATTGTCAGGACCGCATGGGCCTCCTCTGGCGCTACGAGGGCATGTAACCTGGCGATGAAAAATAGTGCCCTGGCGAAAGTGCTCTCTGCTGCACGCTACCACACGGCGAGACTGGTGAACCACAGAGTGTGTGGTAAACATCCAAGTCCATCACATGGAAAGTACACTACTGGCCATTAAAATTGCTACACCAAGAAGAAATGCAGATGATAAACGGGTATTCATTGGACAAATATATCACACTAGAACTGACATGTGATTACATTTTCACGCAATTTGGGTGCATAGATCCTGAGCAATTAGTACCCAAAAAAACCACCTCTGGCCGTAATAACGGCCTTCATACACCTGCGCATTGAGACACGCAGAGCTTGGATGGACTGTACAGATGCAGCTGCACGATACCACAGTTCATCAACAGTAGTGACTGGCGTATTGTGACGAGCCAGTTGCTAAGCCACCATTGACCAGACGTTTTCAGTTAGTGAGAGATCTGGAGAATGTGCTGGCTAGGGGAGCAATCGAACATGTTCTTTATCCAGAAAGGACCGTACAGGACCTGCAACATGCGGTCGTGCATTATCCAGCCGAAATGTAGGGTTTTGCAGGGATCGAATGAACAGTAGAGCCACGGGTCGTAACACATCTGAAATGTAACGTCCACTGTTCAAAATTTCAAAGTGAGGTCAATGCGAACAAGAGGTGACCGAGACGTGTAACCACTGGCACCCCATACCCCCACGCCAGGTGATACGCCAGTATGGCGGTGACGAATACACGCTTCCAATGTGCGTTCACCGCGATGTCGCCAAAAACGGATGCGACCATCATGATGCTGTAAACAGAACCTGGATTCATCCGAAAAAATGACGTTTGCCATTCGTGCACCCAGGTTCGTCGTTGAGTACACCATCGCAGGCGCTCCTGTCTGTGATGCAGCGTCAAGGATAACCACAGCCATGGTCTCCGAGCTGATAATCCATGCTGCTGCAAACGTCATCGAACTGTTCGCGTAGATGGTTGTTGTCTTGCAAATTTCCCCATCTTTTAACTCGAGACGTGGCTGCACGATCCGTTACAGCCATGCGGATAAGATGCCTGTCATCTCGACTGCTAGTGATACGAGGCTGTTGGGATCCAGCACGGCGTTCCGTATTACCCTCCTGAACCCACCGATTCCATATTCTGCTAGCAGTCATTGGATCTTGACCAACGCTAGCAGAAATGTCGCGATACGATAAATCGCAATCGCGATAGGCAGCAATCCGACCTTTATCATAGTCGGAAACGTGATGGTACGCATTTATCCTCCTTACACGAGGCATCACAACAACGTTTAACCATGCGACGCCTGTCAACTGCTGTTAGTGTATGAGAAATCGGTTGGAAACTTTCCTGATGTCAGCACGTTGTAGGTGTCGCCACCGGCGCCAACCTTGAGTGAATGCTCTGAAAATCTAATCATTTGCATATCACAGCATCTTCTTCCTGTCGCTTAAATTTCGCGTCTATAGCACGTCCCCTTCGTGGTGTAGCAATTTTAATGGCCAGTAGTGTAATACACCGATGTCGATTAGAGCAGTTTACTCATTTCCTCCTGTCGGCAAGGCTGCCCGCATGGCTTGCGTGGTGTGCAGAGTGATCGTCTACCAGGTGAACACAACAACCACCACAGACTTTTACGTAGTGGCGCAGAGCACTTTGCAGAACAACATATTTGTTCTTATTTGTTATGTGAACAACAAGCGTTACGTACTTTAAGAAACCAAATGATGAGAAATGTTAACGTAGAAGTTTAAAATACCGATTTAGTGGTAAGGTACTTTTTATTTAGAACACGGCTGGTTTCGGGCTCTTAATCATCAGGTGTTGTACCGCAAACAAACAAGAAACCGCACCTAATAATGCTTTTTACACGCAGTAACACATAAGAAGGTAAAAAGGTGGTTCCATATCACATTTCAGAAACCAACGGTCGGGCTAGGTGCTGTAAAACCTAAGACAATGGCAAAGTGAAAACAGACAGTACTACGGACGGCTGCCTGGGTAAAGAAATATGCATTAAATACCAGGAAAGTTTCAATTTGTACTGTGACTCCAAGCGCCGCGGTGGACGAGTCCAGGACGCGGGAGCTGAGCACGGAGTAATATATGGGGAGGGGGAAGCAAACTGGTAAACCAGAGTGGTAAAAGTACTGCAATCTGTTGACAGGAAGAACAACGCGGGACCATTAGCCCGGCTGTTTACAATTTCGTTAGTGATTCACATTCAAAAAGAGAAAAAATTACTACATACAAAGTATATGAAAAACGTTGAAAGTACATTATCAGTGGTAAAGGAACATATTGAACAGGGCAGTACAAATCTACAGTAAAACTGACTGAAAGCTGGCGACTTAAAATGTAACTATAAATCATCCAACACCATGAAAATGTTTCCCTTTTCACGAGTGGAATGTAAGTTTCTAATTTAATGGGGATATATATGGTGACGTGGAACAATAAGCTGCAATCATCAATTAAAGGAACATACACAGGTGCCACTCCTATTAAAAAGCATCTCCCTAATAAAGAAAATGGAAGGTAGCAAAACCATACAGCCCACACTGTCAATAACTACTAGGCTACTTAAAAGCCAGCAGCAGTAGCACTAAAGGGACACATTAAAAGCGTGATCACTTTAGAATCTGCTAACTAAAAGCCAACAACTAAACGGGGCTTACATGAGATAATACCTGACAGAAATTTCACATTATGAGAGTCAGGTAAATTTTAAATTAGTGGGGATCAGATAATGATGCACAATAATGCACCGTAGTCATACGATAAAAAAAGGAAAAATATGGAAACTTCAATTAAAAGAGTACTGCCCTGTATACATTTAATATTCGTTTGTTTGCTTGTAAATTTCTGGGTCATATATTTACATTCGTGACATGCACAACACATTTTAAGTAATGACTAATGCAACACGGTAGCTTAAATTGTTTTAACCCTTCATCCGTGGCGATGGTTCAAGTCCGAAATCGGTAGATGTCTGGCCGGCCGAAGTGGCCGCGCGGTTCTGGCGCTACAGTCTGGAACCGCGAGACCTCTACGGTCGCAGGTTCGATTCCTGCCTCGGGCATGGATGTTTGTGATGCCCTTAGGTTAGTTAGGTTTAACTAGTTCTAAGTTCTAGGGGACTAATGACCGTAGCAGTTGAGTCCCATAGTGCTAGGAGCCATTAGCCATTTGGTAGATGTCTGGGATTAAAATAAAAACAGCCGACTGTTCAAATATGCATTTCATGCTATTGAAAGAAGATATATTACAGCTATATAAAATAAACTGGGTGTACCTTCCAGATCTCACTATAGGAGACGGGCATATGGCGTACGTTCGCTAAGCCTAATTAAGGGTCAAAACGTAATGGAGAAAAACACTGACCCGGGTAAGAAGTATACACGTATGGTCTACAATAGTTAGAAACCAGAAGGAGAAGGACATAAGGATGGACGCTGCTTCAAACAAGAAAAGTTGCTCAGCAGGACGGCATGCTCACACTTTGCCCATTTAAAATGGACGACGGATCATGTCTAATGCTGAAGGGTAATTTCTGTTTCTTCTACAAGTTTTAAAATCCGGGCCCTTACGCTGAATATGTAAAATACTGCAATTCGAGGGTATATCTGAAATGGAATATTTGTAGTCCTTCAAGCGGTTAGTGACAGCGGATATAGAACTGCTAAGGTACTGATGCTCTCTGAGCCAGTGTAGACGAAAGGCCACTCCAAGCGATAGACGCCCGACTGAGCGTAGCGATTATTTTCTCTGGTTTCATGGTGCATAAAGAGGAGCCCCACCTTATGGGGGTTGTAGAAGGCGAATATAATCCCCTCTTTTCTAAGCCATTTGCTGATCCTGTCAGATATAACACCAACGTATGTAATCCGGGATTTTTTTTTAAATTTTATGACTATTAGTAGATGATAGGATAGTCTGGTAACGATTGTCAGAAGTGGCTTTGAGTTGCATTTTCTGGTGAAGAACCTCAACGGCATTAAGTTGGTAGCCATCAGCAAGTGTTATAAATTTAATATACAACTCACGCTGCTGCTTTTGTTTAGAGTGGGACTCTACTCGCGCCGTAAAGCATTGCTGATTTTGATCAACTAAAGAGCAAAGAATAATAGAATTAGTCGTGGTTGGTTTCCCAAATATGTGCTGATGCTCCAAGGAAACTGGTATGAGATTGCCTATTTAGATACAGAGATATGTAAAAAGGAAGGAAACCGCACTGCGTTCGGCAACGCCTATATAAGACAAGTGTCTGTGCAGGTGTTAGATCGGTTACTGCTGCTACAATGACACGTTATCAAGACTTAAGTATGTTTGAACGTGGGGTTATAGTCGGCGCACGAGCGATCATATACAACATCTCTGACGTTACGATGAAGTGGGGATTTTTCCGTATGATCACTTCACGAGTGTACCGTGAATATCAGGAATCGGTAAAACATCAAATCTCCGATATCGCTGTGCCCGGAAAAAAATTCTGCAAGAACGGACCAACGACAACTGAAGAGAATCTTTCAGCGTGACAAAAATACAACCCTTGCGCATATTGCTGCAGATTTCAGTGCTGGGCCATCAAAAAGTGTCAGCGTGCGAACCATTGAACGAAACATCATCGATATGGGCTTTCGGAGCCGAAAGACCACTCGTGTACCTTTGATGAGAGCACGGTGCAAAGCTTTACTCCTCACCTGACCCCGTCAACACCGACATTGAACTGTTGATGACTGGAAACATGTTGCCCCGACGGCCGAGTCTCGTTTCAAATTGTGCCGAGCGGATGGACGTATACGGGTATGAAGACAACCGCATGAATCCGTGGAACCTGCATGTCACCAGAGGACTGTTGAAACTGGTGAAGGCTCTGTAATGGTGTGGGGCTTGTGCAGCAGGAGTGATATGCGACCCCTGTTACGTGTAGATACAACTCTGACAGGTGACACGTATATAAGTAACCTGCCTGATCACCTGCATCCACTCATGTCTACTGTGCATTCCATCGCACTTCGGCAATTGCAGCAGGACAATGCGACACCCCACACGTATTGAATTGCTACAGAGTGGCTCCAGGAACACTCTTCTAACTTTAAACACCTCCGCTGGCCACCAAACTCCTCAGACATGAACATTATTGTGCCTATCTTGGATGTACCCGTGGTCTAGGGGTAGCGGCTTTGATTCATAATCAAAACGTCTTCGATCCCGGGTTCGATCCCCGCCGCTGCCTAAATTTTGATAAATAATCAGCATTGGCGGCCGAGACTTCCGGCATAAGAAGTCAGCCTCATTCTGCCAACGGCCTAGTCAAAGAGGGCGGAGGAGCGGATAGAGGTTCACGGCACTCTCTTGTCCTAGGGGTGGGAAATTGCCCCTAAAGGCGGAAGAATCAGCAATGATCAACGACATGAGGATGCAGAAGGCAATGGAAACCACTGCATTAAAGACAAGTAACCTGTATCTACAGGGCATGTGGCCTGTAATTGAAGAAGTGTCATGATGATCTCTCCATTGGCAAAAGATTCCGGAATAGTCCCCCATTCGGATCTCCGGGAGGGGACTGACAAGGGGGAGGCTACCATGAGAAAAAGATTGAATAATCAACGAAAGGATAACGTTCTACGAGTCGGGGCGTGGAATGTCAGAAGCTTGAACGTGGTAAAATCTGAAAAGGGAAATGCAAAGGCTCAATCTAGGTATAGTAGGGGTCAGTGAAGTGAAGTGGAAGGAAGACAAGGATTTCTGGTCAGATGAGTATCGGGTAATATCAACAGCAGCAGAAAATGGTATAACAGGTGCAGGATTCGTTATGAATAGGAAGGTAGGGCAGAGGGTGTGTTACTGTGAACAGTTCAGTGACCGGGTTGTTCTAATCAGAATCGACGGCAGACCAACACCGACAACGTTAGTTCAGGTATACATGCCGACGTCGCAAGCTGAAGATGAACAGATAGAGAAAGTTTATAAGGATATTGAAAGGGTAATGCAGTATGTAAAGGGGGACGAAAATCTAATAGTCATGGGCGACTGGAATGCAGTTGTAGGGGAAGCAGTAGAAGAAAAGGTTACAGAAGAAACTGGCCTTGGGACAAGGAATGAAAGAGGAGAAAGACTAATTGAGTTCCGTAACAAGTTTCAGCTAGTAATAGCGAATACCCTGTTCAAGAATCACAAGAGGAGGTGGTATACTTGGAGAAGGCCGGGAGATACGGGAAGATTTCAATTAGATTACTTCATGGTCAGACAGAGATTCCGAAATCAGATACTCGATTGTACGGCGTACCCAGGAGCATATAAGGACTCTAATCACAACATAATAGTGATGAAGAGTACGCTGAAGTTCAAGACGTCAGTCAGGAAGAATCAACATGCAAAGAAGTGGGATACGGTAGTACTAAGGAATGACGAGATACGTTTGAAGTTCTCTAACGCTATAGATACAGCAATAAGGAAAAGCGCAGTAGGCAGTACAGTTGAAGAGGAATGGACATCTCTAAAAAGGGCCATCACAGAAGTTGGGAGGGTAAACATAGGTACAAAGAAGGTAGCTGCGAAGAAACTATGGATAACAGAAGAAATACTTCAGTTGATTGATGAAAGAAGGAAGTAGAAACATGTTCCGGGAAAATCAGGAATACAGAAATACAAGTCGCTGAGGAATGAAATAAATAGGAAGTGCAGGGAAGCTAAGACGAGATGGCTGCAGGAAAAATGTGAAGACATCGAAAAAGATATGATTGTCGGAAGGACAGACTCAGCATACAGGAAAGTCAAAACAACCTTTGGTGACATTAAAAGCAACGGTGGTAACATTAAGAGTGCAACGGGAGTTCCACTGTTAAATGCAGAGGAGACAGCAGATAGGTGGAAAGAATACATTGAAAGCCTCTACGAGGGTGAATATTTGTCTGATGTGATGGAAGAAGAAACAGGAGTCGATTTAGAAGAGGTAGGGGATCCAGTACTAGAATCGGAATTTAAAAGAGCTTTGGAGGACTTACTTTCAAATAAGGCAGAAGGGATAGATAACATTCCATCAGAATTTCTAAAATCATTGGGGGAAGTGGCAACAAAACGACTATTCACGTTGGTGTGTAGAATATATGAGTCTGGCGATATACCATCTGACTTTCGGAAAAGCATCATCCACACAATTCCGAAGACGGCAAGAGCTGACAAGTGCGAGAATTATCGCACAATCAGCTTAATAGCTCATGCATCGATGCTGCTTACAAGAATAATATACAGAAGAATGGAAAAGAAAATTGAAAATGCGCTAGGTGACGATCAGTTTGGCTTTAGGAAAAGTAAAGGGACGAGAGAGGCAATTCTGACGTTACGGCTAATAATGGAAGCAAGGCTAAAGAAAAATCAAGACACTTTCAGTGGATTTGTCGACCTGGAAAAAGCCTTCGACAATATAAAATGGTGCAAGCTGTTCGAGATTCTGAAAAAAGTAGGGGTAAGCTATAGGGAGAGACGGGTCATATACAATATGTACAACAATCAAAAGGGAATAATAAGAGTGGACGATCAAAATCGAAGTGCACGTATTAAGAAGGGTGTAAGACAAGGCTGTAGTCTTTCGCCCCTACTCTTCAATCCGTACATCGAGGAAGCAATGATGGAAATAAAAGAAAGGTTCAAGAGTGGAATTAAAATACAAGGTGAAAGGATAT
Source organism: Schistocerca cancellata (assembly GCF_023864275.1). Taxonomy (NCBI): domain Eukaryota; kingdom Metazoa; phylum Arthropoda; class Insecta; order Orthoptera; family Acrididae; genus Schistocerca; species Schistocerca cancellata. Next base: position 449,993,806 of record NC_064628.1, on the reverse strand, counting down.
CAATGATACGATTCGCTGATGACATTGCTATCCTGAGTGAAAGTGAAGAAGAATTAAATGATGTGCTGAACGGAATGAACAGTCTAGTGAGTACACGGTATGGTTTGAGAGTAAATCAGAGAAAGACGACGGTAATGAGAAGTAGTAGAAATGAGAACAGCGAGATACTTAACATCAGGATTGATGGTCACGAAGTCAATGAAGTTAAGGAATTCTGCTACATGGGCAGTAAAATAACCAATGACGGACGGAGCAAAGAGGACATCAAAAGCAGACTAGCTATGGCAAAAAAGGCATTTCTGGCCTAGAGAAGTCTACTAACATCAAATACCGACCTTAATTTGAGGAAGAAATTTCTGAGGAAGTACGTCTGGAGTACAGCATTGTATGATAGTGAAACATGGCCTGTGGGAAAACCGGATCAGAAGATGCGGTGCTATAGACGAATGTTGAAAATAAGGTGGACTGATAAGGTAAGGAATGAGGAGGTTCTACGCAGAATCGGAGAGGAAAGGAACATGTGGAAAACACTGATAAGGAGAAGGGACAGGATCAAAGGACATCTGCTAAGACATGAGGAAATGACTTCCATGGTACTAGAGGGAGCTGTAGAAGGCAAAAACTGTAGAGGAAGACAGAGATTGGAATACGTCAAGCAAATAATTGAGGACGTAGGTTACAAGTGCTACTCTGAGATGAAGAGGTTAGCACAGGAATGGAATTCGTTTCGGGCCGCGTCAAACCAGTCAGTAGACTGATGACAAAAAAAAAAAAATCTTGGATGCCTTGCAACGTGCTATCCAGAAGACATCTCCACCCCTTCGTACTCATACGGATTTATGGGCAGCGCTTCGGGATTCAAGGTGTGAGTAACCACGAGTACTACTTCAGACATTAGTTAAGTCCATGTCACGCCTTGTTGCGGCAGTTCTGCGTGCTCGCGGAGACCGTACACGATATTAGGCAGATGTATCAGTTACTTCGGCTCTTCAGTGTATTAAAATGGTTCAAATGGTTCTGAGCACTATGGGACTTAACATCTGAGGCCATCAGTCCCCTAGAACTTAGAACTACTTAAACCTAACTAACCTAATGACATCACACACATCCATGCCCGAGGCAGGATTCGAACCTGCGACTGTACCGGTCGCGTGGTTCCAGACTGAAGCGCCTAGAACCGCTTGCCACAGCGGCTAGCTCAGTGTTTTAAAATGAACTTTGCGGTCCTGTAACGAAATTTCCAAATTCGAAAATAGAGTGTAATGGCAGTTAGGTCTTCTATCTTACACTGAATCTTGTCGGGTTGGAAACTCTTGTGGCCCTTAATTAGGCTTAGAAAATGTATGGCATATGCTTGCATCCTCTTGTGAGGTCTGGAACATCCACCCAGGTTATTGTAAGTGCCTGTAAAATGTCCTCTTTTAAAACAAGTTTGTACTACATTCGAATACCGTTGTTTTGCTTTTCTTGATGTTCATCTTATATCCTCATTTCAAGACACTGTCCTTTCCGTTCAACTGCTCTTACAAGCCCTTTGCTGTCTCTTACAAAATTACAATGCCATCCGCAAAATCTCAAAGTTTTTATTTCTTCTCCCGTAACGTTACTTCCTAATCCAAATTTATCTTTTGTTTCCCTTTGTGCTTGCTCAATATACAGAATGAATAACACCGGAGATAGGCTATGACCGTGACTCACTGCCTTCTCAACCACTACTTCCCTCTCGTGTCCTTCGATTGTTAGAACTGCAATTTGGTTTCTGTGTAAATTGTAAATAACCTCTGTCTCCCTGTATTTTACCCCTGCCACCTTTGGAATTTGAAAGAGAGTATTCCAGCCAACCTTGTCAAAAGCTTTCTCTAAGTTATAAACGTAGGTTTGCCTTTCCTTAACCTATCTTCTAAGAGAAGTCGTAGGGTGAGTATTGCTTCGTGTGTTCCTACATTTCTCTGGAACTCAAACTGATCACGGAGGTCGGCTTCTATCAGGTTTTCCACTCTTACGTAAAGGATTCGATTTTGCAATCGTGCCTTATTAATGTGATAGTTCGGTAATTTTCATATCTGTCAGCACCTGCTATCTTTGGAATTGGAATTATTATATTCTTCTTGAAGTCAGAGGGTATTTCGCCTGTCTCATACATTTGTATCACTAGATAGAAGAATTTCACCATGGCTGGCTCTCCCAAGACTTTAAGTAGCTCAAATTGAGTGTTGCCCTGGGGCTTGTTTCGATTTAAGTCTTTCAGTTCTCTGTCAAATTCTTCCCGCAGTATCATATGTCCCTTCCCATCTTCATATACGTCCTCTTCTATTTCCGTAATATTGACCTCAAGTAAATATCCCTTGCGTAGACCCTCTATATATTCCTTCCACCTTTCTTCTTTTCCTTCTTTGCATAGGACTGGTTTCCCATTTGAGTTCTTGATATTCATAGCGGTGGTTCTAATTTCTTCAAAGGTCTCTTTAATTTTCCTGTAGGCAGCATGTATCTTACCCCTAGCGACATATGCTTCTGCATCTTAACGTTTGTCGTCTAGCCATTCCTGCTTACCTATTTTTCACTTCCTGTCGATCTCATTTTTTAGACGTTTGTATTCCCTTTTGCCTGTTTCAGTTTTTGCACTTTTATATATTATCCTTTCATCGGTTAAATTCTCCTGTTCTACCTCTCTTCTGTCGCCCAAGTATTTCTGCTGAAAATGCTGCTGCCCCTCTGCAGGAACCACACGTTTTTCTGACCTCTCAACAGATACCCTGTTTCCGCGGAATACAACAAGTTGCTCATGTAGGCTACTGTAACAAATATATCATCAAATCGAATAACCCTTGATATCTTTTTGAACGTTTCTAGTGACACTGTAGCTTTGAAAATTGGGTGAACTTTGTATTCCTCACATATGCTTACAGTAGACTCACCATGTGACTTACAAACTTCTGCTAAGAACAACAGACCTATGTAAGCATTTAGGTCAAGAACATTTAACTTTTTCCATTTATCCACCTATAGACTTCAGAATTGGTCTCGATGATTATAATGTTTCCAATTGATCGGGAAAAGAACAATCTGAAAACTGAGTATCCATTTGTAATGCGAGATAGTGGTTCTGTCTTTCATTCAAGTGATTTATCCTTTTATGTCAGAACTACATTGCTTACCATATGCTGTTTAGGTATATCGTTTGTTTCTTCTAGTGAAGATAAAGAGCTGCCTCCCGAAGCATGATTTTCATACTCGGAACCTGCATCAGCATCAGATATGGATGAACTTATCATCGCAGGGGTTTACAGTCATGATGAACTTTTTGATCGCCGTCATATTCGGCGTTTACTGCATGAATTATATATTTCACAGTTGCAATTTCTGCCTCTAGGCCATTTTCAGGTGGTACTGCAAAATATTTTTAAGTCTGACGTGAGCTGTAGCAATTTCTAAATTAATAATTTCTACAGTCGGAGGCGAATATCATGTCCTTTAAAACACTATCAGACGTGTTAAGCAGTATGCTTCCTTTCTCATTATGTTGCAAAGGCGTCATTATGTTGAGAAAAACCATTTCCAAATTTTGTGAATTCTAGTCGCAGAAAAAATAAGAAGACCAGAAACAAACCACTTAATAAAATGATTTGGTTACAGCGAAAAACAATGACTTGCGGTCTCCCTTTCCACGTTTCCACATATTTAGACATTCCTTTGTTTTAAACCTCAATAACTTGACTTCTTTATCAATCGTTCTTGCATACGTATGCTTTCCATAGCTAACAAACTGAATATTGCTAGAATTTTCTGCAAAAATGAGGGTTAAAATACGCCTAATCTAAAAATGAGTCAAGCACCTTGAGAAGTACGATTTCTGTGAACGCCAAACTAAAGCTCCAAAGCATGTTTTTTCGAAGAGTTTGAACGTAGCTGCCGTTCAGGAACAGTAAATGTGAATGAATGATTTCTGAAAATCAGCTGACCAAATGCTGACAATTCTTGACATGGTTCCAACAATTATATCACTGTCATGTGCTTCTGAAGAAGACATATTTGTAACTGTTAAAATCATGGTCAAGGGTTAGTAAGCTTTGGTATCTGCAACTGGCTGGCTGATTTTCTGAAGTTATTCTTTTTTTTCTGTCACAATGTACTTCAATAAGGGACAAACAAAGTCAATGAAGGGAATTTCTCAAAACCAAACATTTACAAAATGATAGACCATTAAAATTATTTGTGGGGGAAAAATAGACCCAAAGACCTTATGAAGCGTAAGTAGTGTAACAAGTAGTGGGATGGCAATTGCAACAAAGGTCCACAGCGTGTTCTATGGCTCAGTAACCTGTATAGATCGTCAACTAGGTTACCGAGAATCTGGAACATCAACCATGTTGAAATTACAGCACTCGATAGAAGCAGTACAAGGTAGACTAGGCTCTGCATATTTTAGCTGCAAATCCCTATCTCGAGAACACTGTTTGCTTTTTGCAGCGGTTCCGTTCGCTGCAAGTCTCGAAAATTAGTTTTTAAAAGTGTTTACCTACCTGTCATTTGGCGAGGGACGGGAGGTGTTTCCGTTAAAATGCAAATTCCTCGCGGCGCGACCTTGCTAGGTTTGTTCGGCGCCGTCGCCGTCGGCGTCGCCGGCGGCGCTGCTGCTGCGCAATTTGCATATTTTAATTACGCCTTGTTTATGTGGCGGCACGGCCGGAGGCCCACAGCGCCCGCCCGCCGACGGTCCTTCATTCCGCCGACACAGATTCCCCATTTAGTGGGGCGGCGCATACCTGCGGCAGCGGCTCTGACCGACGTCGGGCCAGCGATTCCGGCTGGGGCGCGGCTGCCGTCCGACGAGCCGCCTCACAGAGTCTCCACGAACCACTTTGTTGACCTACTGTGTGCGGCAGATCCAAACGCGAGAGGACCCGAAAGCGCTCGTGTTACACATGGCTGAAAACATCGTACACTTTAGAAATACTGATTGAAATAAAAAAAAACAAAACCTGGCCAGGTGCAAGATGGATTTGTATATGTACATTTCATCCATTCCGGGACTAGAGAATCTGGACTGTTTTGGTCTGCCATTGTCATTGATACTGCCGAGGTATCGGTTTCTCGGATTCCAACACTTTTACGAGAATATTTTAATTTCAAGCTTGAAGTCGCCTAACCCCAAATGTCAAAGAGTACTTTCCATGTGATGTAATTACATATTAACAATTTCCTGATTTTTTCCTTTGCTTGTATTGTGAAACCTTTCTTATTGCTAAATTTCATGATTCTATGGCAAGGGCAAATATCCTGTAGATTAATTGTTCCGCTATTTGCTGTTCACTTTGAGTATTATCTTCATCCAATAAGGCCTGCAATTCGTTGTCTTCGAACTTTTTCGGTGCTCTCCCCCGACGTCGTTTCTCACTTCAAACTCACCACTTTCGAATTTTTTGAACCACTCGAAACACTGTCTTTTCCAAAGAGCAAGTTCGCCGAAAGTTTCGACAAGCATTCCATGCGATTCTGCAGCAGTTTCCTTCAAACGATAACAGAAAACCAATGCTGCCCGCAAATAGTAGTTCGTAGGCACAATAGTCGACATCTTTACGGGTTTAAAGCAGATACCGATGTATGGAACTTGGGTTACTAGGAGTTGACAGTCGTCTACGAGGTAGCGATGAAATGGGCGTGACAGAAGTACAATCCTTTTGCAAACTACGCGAACCATTCAATGAAACATCACCTATACGGGATTTCGGAGCCGAAGGCCCACTCGTGTACCCTTGATGACTGCCCGACACAAAGCTTTAGCCTCATTTCGGCCTGTTAACACAGACATTGGGCAGTACATGACTAGAAATATGTTGCCTCGTCAGACGACTCTCGTTTCAAATTATATCGACGTGATGGACGTGTACGAGCATAGAGACAAGCACATGAATCCTTAGACTCTGCATGTCAGCTAGGGACTGTTCAAGCTAGTGGTTGCTCTGTAATGATGTGGGGTGTGTGCAGTTGGAGTGATATATGACCCCTCATATATCTAGATACGACTAACAGGCGACACGTTCGTAAGCAACCTGTCTGATCACCTACATCCATGCACGTCCATTGCGCGTTCCGATGGACTTGGGCAGTTGCAGCAGGACAATACGACACCCGACACGTCCAGAATTGCTACAGAGTGGCTACAGGAGCACTCGTCTGAGTTTCAACACTTCCGCTGGCCACCAGGCACCCCAGACGTGAATATTATTGAGCATATCTGGGATGTCTTGCAACCTGCTGTTCAGAAGAGATCTCCACTCCATTGTACAACTAAGGATTTATGGAGAGCCCTGCAGGATTCATGGTGTGAGTTACCTCCAGAACTACTTTAGACGTTAGTCGAGTCCATGCCACGTCCTGCTGCGGCACTTCTGCATGCTCACGGGGCCCTACACGATATTATGCAGGTGTACCAGTTTGTTTGGTTCTTCAGTGAAAATTCAGTTGGGTTTTAGGAAGACTCTTGTCACCTATTAAACAGGGTTGCCTCTTAACATGATCTATTGTTATTCTGCACATTCCAAGGTTGCTTCATGTACATGTTTGGGGGGGGGGGGGGGGAAGGGGTGTCTGAGTTCCTTGTAAAGTCTAACTTCTTTAGCGGGACGATTAATTGTTCACCTCGAATTATAAAATTTTTCTTTTCAGTTTCAGCTAGCATTATTCTTTTGGACTGTTAATTTGGTTATTGTAATAAAGTGTACTTGAAATTAATTTGTGCCACGAAATGCGTTCAGTACCTGTTCGCCCAGTCTTTCCATCCTCAAGACAACTAATCAGATGATCGTGATTGAGATATCACTTCCAATTTTATTGATGTTATGTAACATCCGTTATGTGACCAACCGATCCACACAGACTGATAAACATTGGAAAGGTGTAAAACCTTCCATTTTCGTTGGTGTGTCAGAGGCGTGCCCGCTTGTATCTGTAGTCCTTCTACCACAGTTACCTAAGTTAACTGGCAAGTAACAGATTTGGGAGCGTCTCACGAGAGGCCGTGGCCTTCTCGTCTTCCAGGCTTGAAAGCACTCTCCGCGCAGGTCTGAGAGGTTCTGATTTCGACATCAGACGGAGCGGTTAGAATAATGGAGCGGTTGGAATAGGTATCGCTGACCAAGTACAACGTGCCGGGCTGTACAGAGCCACAAGAGAAAGCGGACTTACTGGCTGGAGGCAAATTGACTGCAATACGCAGGATTGGCCGCAACCAGTGGTTGGAAGCACTATAAAACTCGCTGTGGAAACGTACTGGGCCCCGGCCGTCATAAGAGGAATAGAATTTGCTGGGAACGTTTCTGAACCGTTTTCTTCCTATATCTGTGCTCTCTTGGAAGCCCACCTGTGGAATCTCGTCATGGCGAGTTGGATTGGTTTCTTGTTTCAGCCAGTTTCGAAAACGGTCGTTGCGAACATTGTTTCGGCTATCTGGCGTCCCCATGCTTGCCTGGTAGTGCACGTCAGAGGACTTGAACAAACTGTGTTATTTCAGTCTATAGCGTTGATTATTGTAAGCAGATTGTGTGCTGTTTATCCGAAGTTGTAAGTTTGTTGTTACGAAATTCCTGAGTTTGGCGGATACTTGCTGCTCACCTAATTGATAACGTGGTTAAGTTAAAGTTCTCAACGTTTGTCAGAGTTGCCATATTTCTTAGATCCTTACAACAAAAGTAGTTTGGCTTGTATTTAAACTCAAAATTACCATTTTATTGATGCGTTCAGCGTAAATTCTCTTCTTTTTTACTAGTTCGTTTATTGTAATATAAAACTGTATGTATTGGCGCTGTTTCTGGCGGTTTATTAATTCTTATCAATGTTTGGGGGTCTAGAATCACTAAAGAAATTGCCATTGATTGTTATGTAAAATTATTATGTTTAGATTAATGAACTCCTTTGTGGATGTCATAGTAAGACCAGTGGCTGCGGGAACGTCGAAAGTCGTGCAGGGCAGGGGCATGGAGAGTCATGTAGGGCAGCAAGACTGGTGATGGGGACCGGCACTGACTTCTCGTTGCTTGCATTACTAGGTTGCTGTAAAGGATCTTGCCGGCTGCATTTTCACATTTTCTTTTAATTATTTTCTTTGAAATGGCGCATTAAAGCATTTTCGTGAAACGAATTACGGGAAGCAATGCATAGATAAATCAGACGAGAATGGAAATCACCCTCCTCCGGAATGCCGGAGCAGCGTTGTCAACAGGAGTATAGTTGTGTGGTTCTTGAGTATTGCTTACGAGCGGGTTGAGTAGGTGATCATAGAAGTAACGATGGTGAGCGTCGGTACCTACTTACACACCATCTTGAAAAAACTTCCGTCGTAATCCCTAAATATCTCTTCTACTTCCCTTCAGAGGACAAATTACTCACCACGATTGCCAAGATGTGAGGAAACTAGTTCGATTAGATGAGGGATTAACATTACAATTGCTACGGAACGAGTAGAAACTTGTACGACTAGATGAAATGACATATCTGTAAGAATTTGGCGAACTTATCCTGCCCGTTTATGTCCAGTAAGAAGTATGAGTTGTACGGCAATCAGTTAACAGCCATCAGAAACCCTAGGTTTCAAAAGCGGAAGACCTTTGGTTCTGTTGATAAGCACAGAGATCGTTGACCATGGACATCAAACGTTGTTAGCTGAATAGCAGAGGTTGGTTGTGATCATGTTGTTCAGAGTGAGTGTTGAGATTTTTGGCGTGCTGTTGGAGCGGAGTTGCCGGACGTTACGAAAAAACACAGGCACTCTCCGTCTCAGGCGAACATTGGTAAGCTCCAGCAGCTCTGTAAATTCAGATTGTTTGGACAGGAGGCTGTGTAGGAACAGTTAATATTTCTTAGTCCCCTCCAAATGAAGATTGTGCAGACGACTTTATTATATTTTTCCATTCTGCGATTATTAATTTATTGAAATACATGATGAGTGTTAGTGATTGCTAGCACATATGGTAAGGTGGGCTTCTGTGGTGCTTTGTAGTATCACGCCCGCATCTCGTGGTCGTGCGGTAGCGTTCTCGCTTCCCACGCCCGGGTTCCCGGGTTCGATTCCCGGCGGGGTCAGTGATTTTCTCTGCCTCGTGATGGCTGGGTGTTGTGTGCTGACCTAAGGTTAGTTAGGTTTAAGTAGTTCTAAGTTCTAGGGGACTGATGACCATAGATGTTGAGTCCCATAGTGCTCAGAGCCATTTTTGTAGTATCACGCAGACTTACGTCGTTTTTTTCTTTCAGTTTATTTGTTTTTAATAGTTTTCATGTAACATTTTCGACAGTTTAATATCTTGAATTTTTGCTTTTTTAACGAACTTATCTTTGTTGATTAGCACCAAGCAATGCAATTCAACGTTTCCTGTATCTCCTGCTTTTAAATCAACTAAGAGTGTTTCCTCTTTTATATTCTTATTTCTATGAAGCTCTTTAAAGTTTCCATTGAATCTCACACGTAATTTTTCGTAATTAATTGATTATTCTTCATAACTGTCAACACGCGATAGATAATCTCTCATGTCGCTCACGTTACCCTGTAGAGATCCCACAGTGCTCTATGATTAATTAAATTGATTCCCAACAGGATCTAAATAGTTTCGGGTTATTCCTATTCTCGATAGAGACTTCTTTGTTAACCGACCCACATGGAGTAGGGCAGTATGTTGCACACCACGTGACGAGTAAATAGTGCCTTATGGTGTTTGCTTTAGTTCTTAATTTTGTTGCGATTGTACTGCCAGACAGTAGCCCGTCCGCTGCGACTGAATTTGATGCTTTTCTCGTGGAGTTGCTCTTGTTGGCTAACCACGAGGGGCTGTATGCAAGCTGTTAGTACATCCATTGTCTGTAGCTTGCCGTCATTTCTCCCGCACGTTACCTTTATCCATCCAGTACAGGCAGAGAAGTTATTTCTTCATAAATCTGTCAATCCACTTAGTTATGCAACGGTCTTGTCGTAATATCTTCTCACAGACGTCTCGATAAAATCAGCGACAGTACTCATTTGTAAAATAAGTCTCATTTATTTTTATTGTTTTATACTTTAGTGGTTTGTACTTGCAATGTTTTTTTTTAAATTAACATTTAGTGACAATTTAGTTCTAGGTGCTCTATATAACTTCACCTATGTAATTTTAGTATCATTATGCCTTTTACTATTTACACTTCCATTGTCACATACTTTTTCTGTTTTAATGGGATTTTTTTACAATTCTGATTTTTATACTTTTACAGCAAGACGTTATGGTTTTATAATTCCAGTGTTTCACTTTTTTAATATAGTAAGACAGTGATTCAGTTTTAGTAGTTTAATTTACACTTTCACAGTCACTATGTTATCCCACTTTTAATCTTTAAAAGGAAAACAATTTTACGTGCTAGATGTTTTACGATTTGAAATGTAAGACTATCTTTTCTTAAATCTGTAACATCCTTACCTCTCCAAAGCCCCCCCCCCCCCTGTCCGTTGCACCCATCCCTATAATCTCTCATTTCTCCGAGACCCTCTGGAACCATTTTATAATTTTACTACTTCATGGCATTTACAGATCCTAAATCCATTGATGTACACTATCACCATTTTAATGTTTAAGTGTAAGTACTAGCTTTCCTTTCCTGTAATTTTGTAATTATGTTATAGGCCAATTTGAGAGTTTTATTTATGATGAAGGCACTCATATCAGTGCCGAAACCTGGATAAAAGGACTCCTTTTTAGCGACCGAGGGCTGCCATTGATATTAATTTTACTTTGTAAACGGTCGTTGACCACGCAGCCAATGTTTAGTTTTACTTTATTTTAGACCTTAAAATGATCCATAGTGATCTAAACATGTCATGTAATCGAAAATGTGCATCTGTGATTGAAGTATTAATAACAATTCTTTTAACCACAGGTAAGTATTTAATCAGAGCGGTGTAACAAATGTAAAATATCATTATACAGTACAGACAGAGTCTAGGAATAGTAATCCCAGTAATAAGATTTGCATGCCTGTCAGTTCTTTGAAAATATATAAGATTATTCATTCCCATTCGTTTATTGAGACACTGGAGATAGAACTCCTTCCTTTCCTCAGATAAATGAATACCGATGAAGAAAATGATCATAAATACTTGCTATCCCGATAATTGTGATCCGACTGAGCGCATAATTAAAATTGTAAATAACATTTCATGTGCCGACATTTAGTGACTGTTGAGCGGAATTTACACCACACTTACCATAGAATCTTGGTTTGGGATGAACAAAGCAATAGCAGTCGTGATTAAAAAATAATGCTTTTCAGACAGTTAAGTCTCGAATCCACTCAAATTCTGGTCCGATTACTTCGTATTTGCTTCAATGCTGAGTAATCTTTCGGAACTTCATTGAAAGCTTTCTGCAAGTTGACGAACGAGACAATACTCAGAGGGGTCTTCTAATACCTTAAGGATCCCTCAGACAAATAGAGCAAACTGTTTCACGAAATAAATGCTAGCCGAATCCAGCTTGATTCTCACAGAAATGATTTTCGTCCCGGACAAATGTCGTACACTCAAGCACTAAAGAAACTGGTACAGGCATGCGTATTCAAATACCGAGATATGTAAACAGGCTGTGGTCGGCAACGCCTATCTAAGACAACAAATGTCTGGCGCAGTTGTTAGATTCGTTGCTGCTGCTACAATGGCAGGTTAACAAGATTTAAGTGAGTTTGAACGTGAACTTATAGTCGGCGCACGAGCGTTGGGACACAGCATCTCCGAGGCAGTGATGCAGTGAGGACTATCGCATACGACCATTTCACAAGTGTACCGTGAATATCAAGAATCAGTAAAATATCAAATCTCCGACATCGCTGCGGCCGGGAAAAGATCGTGCAAGAACTGGACCAATGACGACTGAAGAGAATCGTTGAATATAACAGAAGTGCAACGCTTCCGCAAATTCCTGCAGATTTCAGTGCTGGGCCATCAACAATTGTCGAAGTGCGAAACATTCAACGAAACATCTGAAACGTCCCCTTAGAAAAATTATACGTGACTGGGCTTAAAGTGACTGTTAACATCCAGCTACCCAACCCCACAATGGCCAACAACAATGCAAACCAGCCACAGACTGCACACAGCACAGCCAGTGATTTTCATACAGAGCGCTACGTGGCGTTACCAATATAAAAACCTAAACAGCCTACTTACACATCGATATGGGCTTTCGGAGCCTAAGTCCCAATCTTGTACCCTTGATGACTGAACGACACAAAACTTTGCACCTCGCGTGGTCCCGTCATACCGACACTGGACTGTTGATGACTGGAAACATGTTGCCTGGTCGGACGAGTCTAGTTTCAAATTGTATCGAACGGATAGCGGTGTGCGATTGTGGAAACAACCTCATCGATCCATGGACCTTGCATGTCAGTATGGGACTGTTCAAGCTAATGGAGGCTCTGTAATGGTGTGTGGCTTGTACATTTGGAGTGATATGGACAAGGAATGAAAGAGGAGAAAGTCTAATTGATTTCTGTAACAAGTTTCAGCTAGTAATAGCGAATACCCTGTTCAAGAATCACAAGAGGAGGTGGTATACTTGGAAAAGGCCTGGAGATACGGGAAGATTTCAATTAGATTACATCAAGGTCAGACAGAGATTCCGAAATCAGATACTGGATTTCAAGGCGTGCCCAGGAGCATATATTGACTCAGATCACAATATAGTAGTGATGAAGAGTAGGCTGAAGTTCAAGACATCAGTCAGGAAGAATCAATACGCAAAGAAGTGGGATACGGAAGTACTAAGGAAGGATGAGATACGTTTTAAGTTCTCTAACGCTATAGATACAGCAATAAAGAATAGCGCAGCAGGCAGTACAGTTGAAGAGGAATGGACATCTCTAAAAAGGGCCATCACAGAAGCTGGAAAGGAAAACATAGGTACAAAGAAAGTAGCTGCGAAGAAACCATGGGTAACAGAAGAAATACTTCAGTTGATTGACGAAAGGAGGAAGTACAAACATGTTCCGGGAAAATCAGGAATACAGAAATACAAGTCGCTGAGGAATGAAAAAAATAGGAAGTGCAGGGAAGCTAAGACGAGATGGCTGCAGGAAAAATGTGAAGACATCGAAAAAGATATGATTGTCGGAAGGACAGACTCAGCATACAGGAAAGTCAAAACAACCTTTGGTGACATTAAAAGCAATGGTGGTAACATTAAGAGTCCAACAGGAGTTCCACTGTTAAATGCAGAGGAGAGAGCATATATGTGGAAAGAATACATTGAGAGCCTCTATGAGGGTGAAGATTTGTCTGATGTGATAGAAGAAGAAACAGGAGTCGATTTAGAAGAGATAGGGTATCCAGTATTAGAATCGGAATTTAAAAGAGCTTTGGAGGACTTACGGTCAAATAAGGCAGAAGGGATAGATAACATTCCATCAGAATTTCTAAAATCATTGGGGGAAGTGGCAACAAAACGACTATTCACGTTGGTGGTGATGATGATGATGTTTGGTTTGTGGGGCGCTCAACAGCGTGGTTATCAGCGCCCGTACAATTACCCAATTTTTGCTCAGTCCAATTGCGCCACTATCCTGGATTGATGAAATGATGAGGACAACACAAACACCCAGTCATCTCGAGGCAGGTGAAAATCCCTGACCCCGCCGGGAATCGAACCCGGGACCCCGTGCTCGGGAAGCGAGAACGCTACCGCGAGACCACGAGCGACGGACAATATTCACGTTGGTGTGTAGAATATATGAGTCTGGCGATATACCATCTGACTTTCGGAAAAGCATCATCCACACAATTCCGAAGACGGCAAGAGCTGACAAGTGCGAGAATTATCGCACAATCAGCTTAACAGCTCATGCACCGAAGCTGCTTACAAGAATAATACACAGAAGAATGGAGAATGCGCTAGGTGACGATCAGTTTGGCTTTAGGAAAAGTAAAGGGACGAGAGAGGCAATTCTGACGTTACGGCTAATAATGGAAGCAAGGCTGAAGAAAAATCAAGACACTTTCATAGGATTTGTCGACCTGGAAAAAGCGTTCGACAATATAAAATGGTGCAAGCTGTTCGAGATTCTGAAAAAATTAGGGTTAAGCTATAGGGAGAGACGGGTCATATACATTATGTACAACAACCAAGAGGGAATAATAAGAGTGGACGATCAAGAACGAAGTGCTCGTATTAAGAAGGGTGTAAGACAAGGCTGTAGCCTTTCGCCCCTACTCTTCAATCTGTACATCGAGGAAGCAATGATGGAAATAAAAGAAAGGTTCAGGAGTGGAATTAAAATACAAGGTGAAAGGATATCAGTGATACGATTCGCTGATGACATTGCTATCCTGAGTGAAAGTGAAGAAGAATTAAATGATCTGCTGATCGGAATGAACAGTCTAATGAGTACACAGTATGGTTTGAGAGTAAATAGGAGAAAGACGAAGGTAATGAGAAGTACTAGAAATGAGAACAGCGAGATACTTAACATCAGGATTGATGCTCACGAAGATGGTCAATGAAGTTAAGGAAATCTGCTACCTAGGCAGTAAAATAACCTATGACGGACGGAGCAAGGAGGACATCAAAAGCAGACTCGCTATGGCAAAAAAGGCATTTCTGGCCAAGAGAAGTCTACTAATATCAAATACCGGCCTTAATTTGACGAAGAATTTTCTGAGGATGTACGTCTGGAGTACAGCATTGTATGGTAGTGAAACATGAACTGTGGGAAAACCGGAACAGAAGAGAATCGAAGCATTTGAGATGTGGTGCTATAGACGAATGTTGAATATTAGGTGGACTGATAAGTTAAGGAGTGAGGATGTTCTACGCAGAATCGGAGAGGAAAGGAATATGTGGAAAATACTGATAAGGAGAAGGGACAGGATGATAGGACAGCTGCTAAGACATGAGGAAATGACTTCCATGGTACTAGAGGGAGCAGTAGAGGGCAAAAACTGTAGACGAAGACTGAGATTGGAATACGTCAAGCAAATAATTGAGGACGTAGGTTGCAAGTGCTACTCTGAGATGAAGAGGTTAGCACAGGAAAGGAATTCGTGGCGGGCCGCATCAAACCAGTCAGTAGACTGATGACCAAGAAAAAGAAAAATGGACCCCTGATACCTATAGATGCGACTCCAGACATATGTCTCGTCAGCAGAACAATGCGACACACTACACGTCCAGAATAGCTACAGAGTGGCTCCAGGAACGTTCTTATGAGTGTAAACACTTCCACTTGCCACCAAACTGATCAGACATGAACTTTATAGAGCAGACCTGGGATGCCTTGCAACGTGCTGTTCAGAAGAGATTCCCACCCCCTCGAACTCTTATGGCTTTATGGACAGCCCTGGAGGATTCATAATATCAATTCCCTCCAGCAGTATTTCAGACAAGCCATGCCACGTTGTGTTGCGATACTTCTCCGTGCTAGTGGGGGCCCTACATGGTATTAGGCAAAGGTACCAGTTTCTTTGGCATTTCAGTGTATTTTTGTTCTCGACAATTGATGTAGCATTTCTGGCATTATTGTATGTGTGATAGCTATGGGTTCATGCGTAATGATGGTGTGATAATGAATGTGTGCCGCCATCGAAAAAGTCAGAAGTCTTTAAAGGATATTTGAAATCAGTTTTTTTCCTATGATCACGGTTGTTTACGAATCGCATGTATGGTCTAACGTTACCTGAACTAATGATACGTCATTCTTGCCCAGAAAGTTTCTACCGAATAATCCAAAAGTATCGTGAAGAAAATAAAGCAATCTGTGTACCCTATTCTCTCGGAAGTGATACTACAAATAATAAGAGAAAAGGCAGAATTCCGGTTCACGATCAAAGAAACTGAGAACAATGAACGAGAGGAGGAGGAAACCGAACGGCAGATATCCACACACAGAACAAGGTACACTGAGCATGCAGTGTACATTTCTGAAGCCAGGAATCAAAATACAAGTAGAAGCCGAGCAAAAAAAGTTGCAATAACAGAAACAGGAACTACATCACTCTTTTATTCAACAATAAGTTCCTTACATTTCCATAACGTAAGGTAATTCCTATTAAATGAATAATTGCCCTGTTGTTACGTATTTATTACTGCATCTACGGGCCTACCGGAAATATGTTTTTCACCTGGAAGCAAATCAAGAAATCTCGGTTTAAAGAAAAGCATACCGTAACGATTTTGTGCGACAGATTGGAGGAATCTCTATAGATATAGAAGCAAATGTTCTGACTGACTGACTCATCACCGTCCACGCTGAACTGCTAAAAATAGAAACTTAAAAGCTGGAGAGGGAGTTGATCTTATAATGAAAGCATCATTTAAGAAGGATTTTTCGTAATTCGAAACCTGAGGGGATGATATACCGGTGAAAGATTTTTTGAAAATATGTCGTGCTGGTGACTCAGTTTTGAATCCAGAACTAAAAAAAAAATGAATGTTAATTTTCTCTATCAGAAACAAAAAATATGTGTATCAGCATTTTTGAAAATTCAACCCCTAAGGAGTGAGATAATCGGTGGAACTCTTTCCAAAATAATTCAGCATTGAAGTACTACTAAGGCATTTTTAAAACTACGTCTTTAGAAACCGGTATTTGACTCCTTAGTTAGAAATTTAAAAAAAATGTTTCAGTGTTTCTTGGAATTTCAATCTTTAGGTGGGTGAAAGAAGGGATGAAATATTTTATGAAAATATTGCATTATAAAAGTACTTCTCAAGCTTATCTAAGAAAATTTGTCTTTAACTGTCCGCCTGCTTAGCTGATTAGTAACGTGCTTATCTCTCATGCAGCGGTTCGATTTCCGGCCGGGTTGGAGATTTTCTCTCCTCGTTGACTGGATGTTGTGTTGTCCTCATCATCATTTCATCTTCATCACCGACACTCGAGTTGTCCAGTGTGGCGTCGATGGCCGAACTTACCCGGATGGGGCCTCTAGGCCAGCGATGCCATACAATCATTTCATTTACTTGTCTCTGACGTCTTGATTAGGGATACAAATATACGTGTTTCAGTGCTTTTGGAAATTCAACCCCTAAGAGGGTAAGATGGTGGATGAAAGAGTTTATGGAAATATTTCATCATGAAAGCATTTTTGAAACTAAATCTCTGAAAATTTGTTTTTCGCTCCTCAGGTACTCGTTTCAGTGTTTGGAAATTCCAACCCTCAAAGAGTGAAATAAGGGATGAAAATTTACATGAAGATAGTTCACTAAATTAAAACACATTTAAAGCTAAATTTATGAAAAGTAGTATTTGACTTCTAAGGAAATATGTGTTAGGGGATGAGAATTTCTATGAAAATATCACCAGAAGAACTCAAAAGGCACGACTGAAAAAGAGCTCAAATTTCAGCTGCCAGAATCACTTTTTACTCAGAAGTATATTCGGAAGAGACCATGCTTTTACGGCCTTAATTACTGTGAAAAAGTAGAAGTTATTCTAATTTGTTAAGGTAAAAATTTGATTAATAATTTTAAAAAAAGAAGAAATCACTATGTATACACTCTACGCGAGCGAAGCAATGGGCACTACGTTTGTAGGCTATAATCCTCCTCGTAACGTCAACTAGCAGTGAAACACGCACACTTAAATATTAAATAATTCGAACTGAGCGAGGGGGCACGATGGTTAGCACACTGGGCTCACATTCGGGAGGACGACGGTTCAAACCGAAGTGCGACCATCCCATTTTATGTTTTTCGTGGTTTCCCTAAATCGCTCCGAAAAAATATCGGGACGGTTCTTTTGAAACGGCACGTACGATGTCCTTTGCTATCCTTCAAACAATCCGAGTTTGTGCTCCGTGTCTAATGACCATGTCGAGGGACATAAAACCCTAATATTTCTTCTTTTTATTTCTTTTTTAAATATTTCAGATAGGCAAGAACAAAGCAATGCGGTAACATCAGTAGAAATTACTGGAGTTTCATCTGAATCCTTTGAACGCCGTTAATAATAATGAGAGATTTACCTGAGCTTAGGGACTTGCAATTAGAACGCACGGCTGCAGCCCTTCCTTTTACGACCGTCGGCCGGCCGTAGCGCCGCGTTTGACTGCGGCGGCTCGCGTGCGGCGCGGACTGCCGGCAGCGGTGTGGCGTCATAACGCGAGCGAGCAGAGCCACCGCCTCAGTTGGACTTTTTAATTAAAGGCCAGCCCGCGCTGCAATATTTGCTGAGAGAATTTTTAATCACGAATTCTTGCCTGTCGACGTACGGACCTATTACTCCGCGGTTCGAGTCCCATTGTACTTTGCAGTTTTATCCTGTACGTATCGTAATTAAATTTTGGATCTCTAGTATTACAGGTAATTGGATATCTTTGCAGAATAAAGAACAACTAAATTCCACTTGCGGGCTAGCATTAATGGCAAAAGTTCAAGCGCTGGAGGTAAATGATTTTCTCTACTATGACTGTAATTTTTTCGTGCAACAAATATTTCGTCTGGCTCGGTATGTATCTCATGAAGGGCATTGACTAGATGCGATTTTCTAACCCGCCCTGAGCCTCTTCCTTAACCTGCTGCTAACCTTTTCCTATTCTAATATCATGAAGCATTTATCTTCCTTTGCCTCTGTTTCCTCCTGACTTTGCAGATAGTTTCTTCGTATCACACATCCCAGCTGTTTTCCTCAATCTTATGTTACTTTCCCCTTCATACAAACATTTATTCTTCTGATGTAACTCTTCAGGCTTTCCCGGCGATCTAATGACATCTTGGGTTGTCGGGTGTTCTGCCGGATATCAGTGTCACCCGACAACCCAAGATGTCATTTATTCTTCTGTCATTATGTCAATCAATTTACCGAAGCGTTTTTCTTCAAGACACACTTCAAAACCATCGAAGTATTTTAGTACTTCTTTTTGACAGTCCATGGTTCTCTGCCGTATAGTATTACTACATCCCAGACAGAACACTTGACGAATCACTTTCTTGGTTATATTTGAATTACTTTTGGTGTCAATAAACCGGGTATCATTCCAAAAGGACTTTTATCCCTTGACATTTTATTTCTTATTTCCTCCAGAAAATTTAAATTTTCTGCCATCAAAACGCGTAAAAGAATTTACATATTCTCTAAATTGAAACAACCTTTTACCGTGTGACGGCATGATACATATTTTAATCACAATACTTCATGCTATTTTAAAGGCGTTCAGTAGGCTTGTAAATAAAAGTTTGTACATCGTGACGAAACTCTTTCTGTGTAATTATAGCTTACGAAGATGGCACTAATATGCTGAAACAGGTTGTTTCCAGTAACGTGGCAGCATTGCTACAATAAATAATAAAATGAAACTATGTGGTTCCACAGAAATTTTCTTCCAGTTTCCGACATCTACGACGCATATATGTAGACTGAAGCGACGAATGGAAATTAATTCGATGTGGGATTCGAACTCCAGTCTCCTGCTCACTTGGCAGATGCACTAACCACTGCGTCACTCTAGCACAATGGCTTTGCACAGCTGAGCGGACTATCCTAGCATCCCTCGCTCCTCAGTCCAAACTGTAATGGAGATATTTTAGCATAACAGTGAGATAAATGTCTGTATGAACGCTTTGGGACAGTAACGAATAAAACTACTCAAATTATTAGGTACATGAAAGTACCATGAGTTATGGGATGGTAAACGTTCGTATCACCGAATCACCAGCAAAAAAATAATACATGGTAATTTCAGTGATTGTATGTATTTACCAGAGCTACTTAAAGGGCCAAAGCAGCTAGTAAAAAGAACATAGATTACCTTATATGATATAAGATATTAAGTGCATTCATTGGCTGTTTCGCCATAAAAATTCTGTGATAAGCAGGCTTCATGAACAAAACTTGTAATACGTCAGTATCGTAATACTTTATCTGCCTTTGCAGAATTATTATCTGCCAAAAAGCCAACACATATGCACATTAATGTGTTTTACATATCATAAACTATGTCCTCTTTGCTCTGTGCTTTTAACTGTCAACGGCCTTACAGATAATGTCAATGGAAACTACAGTGAGAGTTATGTTTTGATTGTAAAGAAAAACAGTATCAATAGTATATATTTAATGTTCAAGTTGTTAGCATTTTCGTTCAGTATCCCATCATATGACAGAACGTAAGTGAGCGGCGACGAGGGTATTCAGAAGCTGTCTGCTCAGAACATGACTGACACCATTCAGTATTAACTCGATATCCAGGTCGCTGTTGGCTTCAATGTTTTCTGTCGACGGTTGTAATGTATTGGCTATGAACAGATGTCACGTCGGCCACACACAATAGCCGCCTGAGAAAAGCGCCCTGCTACACCGCGCATTTCGGAAGCAGGCGACCATGCGTGACGGAACCGCCGAAGCATCCATGCAGACGTTGTTGTATGACAGAAGACTAAAACTTCTTGAAGCCCTGCCAGCGGACTTCCTGCCGTTGAGAAATGTGGGACGGATGCAAACTCATATTGTCAGACTGGACATGAGAACACGTTTATAGTTTACCAGGAGAAAGAACGCTTACTATAAAAGTTTTTTTAGCTTCTACGAAAGGTCCTTTGCTGTTAGAAGTGCAGGAGTGATCGTGGACCGACACACATCTTATCAAGATATAGTGAAAGGAAGGGAAGAATATTAGAGTCTCAAGGGGAAGGTTTTGACCGAACTTGATGGAAAAATGTATCTTTGTTTTCACATAATTTCCAGCCCTGAAATATATAGATTATGCATGTAACAGGAGTTTTTGAGTTTTAAAGTGTTTTAGAAGTTCATCGTGTTTGAATGGAACCATGCGTCGACCGAAATATAAATACCTCTGTGCAATAGATGAATCAGTTCAGAAAAATCGAATAGTGCCGAATTTTTGTTCACTGAAAATTTGCTTAAAAGATGCACTGGTGCCAATTAGCGAAATGTCAACGACAGCTTCAACGCGTTCATTTGGAAACTGCACATCTTCGTTGTGGGTCAAAACTGTTGAAATAGTAGCATATAAAGCTGCAGGAACATTCAAGTAAAGTTATTCATCTGTTCTGAATACAATGAAGTGATATTAATTGTCGTAGGGACGAACAGCGAAGATTTATCACAGTTTTCTGACAGGAAACGCGTGGCTACCGTGGAGCAAATAATGTCTCAGTTTGTTAGGAGACAGAAATGAAAAACAAAAAAATACAGCATGAGATTCAGAACCAGAGTGTATCTAAGGAAGAGTAAGGGTGCTTCTATGGTTACCCGAAACTTTTGTTGCTGTACATTTTAAACGCTTCGAAACAAAATTTTCCAGCGGGCAAAGCGCTCTAGAGCCTCTACAGGTTGACCGGATAATTGATTTAAGAAAAAAACAGTGAAAAAAATAATCAAATGCTTTTGTGAGAGTTTTAATAATTTAAACACTGTACTTAAAAGCATGTCAAGAAACTGACATGTTTTTGAAATGTCTGCCATTTCCTTTTGGGGTATTTTTCAAAATCCCATCGCGATGCCTCCGCACAAATTGATTCTAATTTCGTTTTCTGTGGGCTTCAGTAGTACCTTCCTACTGTGTAAAACACATTGCACGAACCAGACCATGGCTGAAGCCACTATTTTTAATTTGTTATGAGATAAACAAGATGTTTTTCATACACGTAAGTATAAAGAAGTGGTAAAACCGCCAATTTAGTTAATGCTGTCCTTGTATGATAAAAATTCTGAATTTCACAAATTTTTTGCATCTCTAGATCAGAAATTCCAGTCGACTTCAAGGTTTTCAGATTATGAAAAGATGGAGAAGGTATCTTCTGTACTCTTCCAAAGGAACTAGTCCGGCATTTTCCTGTACAGATATACGGAAATCACGAGGGCCTAAGCTGGATGGCCAGGTGCTGATTTGAGCCGTCGTCCTCCAGACTATGCTAACCACTGCAGGCGTTAGCAGGCGCAGGGGGTGGAAGGTCAAAAACAGACGAGTCGACAGGACACGTACTTTTACTTTTAAATGGTCAACGCGCTGTTTGCGCAATGAAAGAAATTCAGCTACAACAAAGTTGCGTGAGGTCTAACTTGTTGAACAATAATGTGAAGAATGCAAGTGCCTAGTCGGGTACAAGGCCAACCCCAGAGAAAGAAAGCTAGAGAACTCTGGAGAACCTTAAGAAACCATCCTGGAGGGACACTTGAGACCAAAATGGCAAAGTAGCCTTCTCAACGAAGACCAGAAAATGGTGATTTGGGGAAAATAGTCGTGTAGTCGCACATTTTTGTACGGCTGTTGTTGGAAGTTTCATGAGCAGCATATTAAGGCCACTGACTCTTGGGTGTTGGGGGTGTGAGAGTGGGAATGGAGAGGGATGGGGGTGGTGGTGTATATAGGTAACTCTCCTATGTTTTTCTTGAATACCCCGAAATCCACAGCTTCTGGCAAAAATAACTCCCCATACAAAATTCAATTACGTTAAATTTCCTACAAAAAAGATAGCATTCGATTTCCTGTACGAATAAAAGCTCGAACCTTCAGGGGACAGAAACCCTAGATAGTTGAAAATAATTTTTAATGGTCTATAATTAATGTTTATTCTTAAAAGAATCGGTTCAAAAACAAATATTAAATATCTGTGACACATCTACGTATAGTAGAACTCATTAAGGGATAAGCTTTGTTCTCGAGGTGTTATGGTCTATATTGGGAGGATTGACAGGGTCTGGAGGGTAAGCATATGAGTTAAGGGAAGTGGCCCGATTGTGGTTATGAACTTCCCCTCTTTCGTAGGTCTGTGAACGGAAGAGCGAGCAGGCAGTTCCTCATTCTCCCTACCGCAGTATATCGC
The DNA here is from genome assembly GCF_023864275.1 of Schistocerca cancellata. NCBI lineage: Eukaryota > Metazoa > Arthropoda > Insecta > Orthoptera > Acrididae > Schistocerca > Schistocerca cancellata. The sequence goes on along the minus strand of NC_064628.1, from coordinate 449,971,013 downwards.
AAAAAGAAAATACAGGGATTTCACGAAGCTGTACCGAATCTTCTGCGACTTGCCTCACAGATAACTGGCGACGCAGTGTGCAGATATGCCCAGAGGAGGTTATTTTCCACAAAGTGCGTTAATACTGCATGGAATACTGACATGGTTTCACTAATAATACTAAAGCGAGAAACGCATATGGGCAGATTCTGTGTAAATCTCAGCACACTGTTCTACACTGTTAGAGGGTAACTGATCCACAGTCATCCTGTACCTTAGCTGTAGCGTGCTTTCAGGAAAGGCAACTCCACCATCACAAGAACTGATCGCTTGTCAGTTACAGACGCACTATATTATCCCAATATTTCTTGAGCAGGCAAAACAACTCAACAGACCTCGAGTTGTATAGATGGATTTACTTTCAGTTTCGTATGTGAGCATTTGCTGGCAGTTGCTAATTGAACTACCATTTAGAAAAGCTTCACAGCTGGAGCTGTCAGCTGTATACCACATCAAAGATCCTGTCTCAAGTGTAATATGTGACATTACGTATTCGACAACGTTTATTTCATCGTCTCCACAATCAATGGCTGCAATAATTTTCGCAACTTGGGAGTTACAAATGCATCATCTCACCCTCAGTGCTTCTAACATCTGAAGAGGCCAAGAGACTTAAACTAACTCTTTCTGCAACAGAATTAGGTCACTTAAGTGTTATGGACTTTCAGATATTTCGTCTTAATTCAAGATATGCATTACAATAGATTACTGTTACTGATTAGGAAATATCAGCGCTTTCACAGGACATATTGACACCCACGTTGCAATATATTCTGAGGATGTATGGTAAGTGCCTCTATTCAGTGCAAGAAATTCTACAAGCACCACATATTCCCGAATGGATGAGTTATGTAGTCTACCAGTAACACAATGAAAGGTGAGAGAAGTGCAGTAACTTTCTGCAGATACATTAATACACCACCAACTGACTACTACGCAGATAGACAACTTTACAATATGGAATCATCAACAGACAGCACCAAGATACCGCATTTACCAATGCAAAGTATTTCCCACCATTACTACAAGTGCATTGACAAACATCATACAAATGAAGCAGTTCTCAGCCATTGTTTATAGGAACGTATTTTACACAAACGCTCACCTAGTAACTGCTAACTACTCACTCAGTTTAGAGCAAATAGCGTCAATATATAAATTCGAGCTCAGTGAAGCTATTTTATCTACTCACGCGAGATAACTGTAGAGGAAATGAAGTTGAGATACAGTCTGTATAAGCAAAAGCGAGCAGTACTCTTGTTGGTGAAAGACACCTTTCCCGGAATAACGCAACTGCTGCCATATAGGATGCCTGTAATCTGTTTGCCTCTAGCGGTGTAGAACATTGTATAGCGATTTACGCAGAATCTGTTTACATACGTTTCTTGCGTTAGTATTATCAGTGAATTCATACCAGTATTCTTCACTGAATCGCCAAAGGAACTGGTATAGGGATGCGTGTTCAAATGCAGAGATATGTAAACAACCAGAACATGGCGCTGAGTTCGGCAAAGCCTATGTAAGACAACAAGTGTCTGGCGCAGTTGTTAGATCGGTTACTGCTGGTACAGTAGCAGACTATCAAGATATAAATGAGTTTGAACGGGATGTCATAGTCGGCACACGAGCGATGGGACAGAGCGTCTCCGAGGCAGCGATGAAGTGGGGATTTTTCCTGTACGACCATTACACGAGTGTAAATGAATATCAGAAATCCTGTAAAACATCAAATCTCCGACATTGCTACGACTGGAAAAACATCCTACAAGAATGCGACCAACGACGACTGAAGAGAATCGTTCAACGTGACAGAAAAGTAAGCCTTCCGCAAATTTCTGCAGATTTCAATGATGGGCTATCAACAAGTCAGCGTGCGAACCATTGAACGAAACATCATAGATATGGGCTTTCGGAGCCGAAGGCCCGTTCGTGTACCCTTGATGGCTGCATGACACAAAGCATTACGCCTCACGTGGGTCCGTCAACATCGACATAGGACTGTTGATGACTGGAAAAATGTTGCCTAGTCGGCGAGTCTCGTTTCAAAGTGTGTCGAGGGGATGGACGTGTACGGATATGGAGACAACCTCACAAATCCATGGACCTTGCATGTCAGCAGGAGACTGTTCAAGCTGGTGGAGACTCTGTAATTGTGTGGATGGTGTGGAATTAGAATGATATGGGACTCCTGATACGTCTAGATACGACTATGATATGTGACACGTGCGTCAGCACCCGGTTTGATCACCTGCTTCCGTTCATTCGCATTGTACATTCCGACGGACTTGGGAAATTCCAGCAGGACGATGCGACACCCCACACGTCCAGAATTGCTACAGAGTGTCTCCAGTTACACTCTTCTGAGTTTAAACACTTCCGTTGGCCAGTAGACTCCCCAGACCTGAACACTATTGAGTGTATCTAGGATGTCTTGCAACGTGTTATTCGGAAGAGATCTCCACCCCCTCGCATTCTTACGGATTTATGGACAGCCCTGCAGGATTCGTGGTGTCATTTCCCTCCAGCGCTACTTAAGACATTAGTCGAGTCCATGCCACGTCGTCGTGGGGGGTGGGGGGGGGGGGGGGGGCACGTCGTGTTGCGAAGCTCGCGGGTGCCCTACACGATATTAGGTAGGTGTACCAATTTCTTTCGCTCTTCAGTGCATGTAGCGTTAACGTAATTTGCGTGAAATAAACATGTTTGGGCGTGTCCCCACACATCAAGTGATGTATTGGGAGAATTGTGAAAGAGTCGCTATAAATTCATGAAACACCTCTAGTTACTTTTTGTGTGGTAGAATGAGGAATTGCCTGCTAGCTCTTCCGTTAGCAGTCAAACAAATGAGAGGAAGGGTATGATCCAAATCTGCCGATTTTCTTTCTCTCACATGCCTACCCTGCAGATCCTCATCCTTCCCATACGGCTAGTTATACCCCCAGAACACATATAATCATTTAATAGGTTTTACTCCGCGTAGATATGGCACAGATATTTAACATTTGTTCTTGACCGGCTTGTTGTAACAATAAACATTAATTTTATACTTTCAAAACTATTTTACGTTATTCGCAATTTTGTGCCTGCTCAAACAGGGGTGGCATTATTCCTACAGATTACATTTTATGGGGCTTTTAATATAGTGAAATTTTGTACTCACGAATCAATTTTGCTAGAAGTTGCGGTTTTCGAGCTTTTCAGGAAGCAAGTAAGAAAGTGACTTGTTCCCCAACTCCACGCTCTCAAACTCTTACCTCACCATTGAACAGTTTTAGTATACTGCGTATGACATTGCCTCCTACTACTGTGCGTACATTTGAGTTCCACGAATTTTTCTCCTAAATTTCCTTAGCTGACTGGAATACAAGGGATAATTTCTGCTGCCGTCTGAGCATTAAGGCCACTAACGCCGGATACCCAGCTGTGGCCGCCGTCTTTAGACATACGCTGGCGTTTCCTCCATGCCACTGGACCACGGAAGGTGAGGCCAGGAGATCCAGTGCGGCTTCCCGCTGCCTTCACAATGCTTTCACACGGCGCTAGTCAGTTCCAGCACCCTCACCACCAGCCGCCCAGCCAGAACTCTGTGTAAATAAATTGGACTACAGCTCTATGATGACATCCCGCCTGTTAGTTCCGGTTGTCCCTTACCGGTGCTATTTAAAGGATTGGTAACGACCCTGACAGTCTTGCCACTAGTAAAGAGCAAATTTCACTAACAGTAGTAACATCTATATTATATATGTAGAGCTGCACTCCAACAGAATCTTGTTTATAAAAAGATATTTTTAGGTTCTTGCTGCTGTCATTCCCAGCATTTATTTATAAGCTGGCTGGTGTGTAATTAGAAATTCTGTAATTATCCATTAACAAAAGTCGACCACCACATTGGCTTCTGAAACAAAACAACGATTTCATTAACAAAAATAAAAGCGTTTGAGATTTTTCGTTTTCGTAAAAAAAAAAAAAAAAAAAAAAAAACTTTTTACAGAGATATTTGAAAGTGGTCTAAGGTCGAAATAATGCTACACTCTTCAAATAAACCAAAATTCAATAGTTGAAAACAGCATGGATTCATGTAAGAAGTTCGTGAAAACTGTTGACCAGACGTTAGTGATAATTATTAATTCTGAATCACAAACTACGAGTAGTAATTGTAGAAAACGTTCGTACTTGGTAAAATGTCCAGGCGCACACGACTGAAAATTATTCCATCTAGGAGAGCCTACGTCACTGTGTCAGAGAACAGCTTCTGCCTCGAGTCCCAAGGTGCAGGTGATCGGATAAAAGGTGGGTAGACCGCGAGGGGTGTACCGCAGAGCCACAGGCAGGCAGCCCGTGGTATCCACCACCCCCGCCCCCTCCCCCCGGCCGTCCCTCGCGTCAATCGACCGCTAGCCACCGCCGGCCACAGCTCACACCTTCCCACCACGAGCAGAAGGCCCGGTGCCTTACCTCACCTGTGGCGGACCACCTTTTCCTTGTTGCGTTTTCCTCTTTTTCACACAGGGTGTACAAAAAATCTGTAAGAAACTTTAGCGATTTGTTCTTCACGTCACAACATTACATCAAGATCTCGTAACTGTCGTTACTGAGGTATGAACCAACTTATTATTCATGATGCAGAAATAACTATCTTCCACGAAACCCTTAAATATTTTCCCATAAATTTTCAGTTGTGAATGTATTCGTGCTCTTCTTAACATGCAGCTTACCTCTCACACCTGCAAGCATCCATAACTGTAACTCGTCCACACACTCTAGTCCATCGCTGTAAGTCACATAACAATCCACTCCCAGGTGACCATTCTCACTCATTCATTCAGCGCAACTCATTGTCTTGATCTCTTAATATCTCTATGTCACTCTCTACTGTCTCACAGCTACTATCTTCTTTTTTTGTCCTGCTGCTATTATCTCCTTTCACTGTCAGTGCCTCTATCTTGCTCTATTATGCTGCTACCATCTAATTTATTCCTTCCCACTGGTGCTGTCTCTCCTCACTGTTACTATCTCTTTCTCGTTGTCTCTGGCATAGAATCCGTCATTCATTATCACTGGCTCTCGTCCGCTTCCTTTTTCTCCTTGTCTTTATTACCCTACCACTGGCATTGTCTGCTTCACTCTTTTCCTACCACTGTCAACTATGTTCTACTTCCACTGTGTCCCTCTCTTTCACTCTGCAATTATCTCCTTCGCTCTTTCTATACCACAATCACTGTCTTCCATCTTCTACTATTTATTATGTACTTTCTGTTTATTTCCCACTACCATTGTCTATTTCACTCTCAACATAAAACAGCGCAAATATGTTTGCATGACAAATTTTTGGGAAAAATTTTTAATTAAACATGAATATATTCCCTTTCCCTGCTACAGCAGGGCATCTCATTCATACGACAATAATTTTATGGGTCAGCAAAATTTTTTAACAGTTTAACGATATGAAATTTAAGTGATGCAAAACTAGTATTACAGCTAAGTCGAGATTTTACGTACACAAATATTTTTATGTGCATCATAACAACAACACAGAGTTCCCCAAACTGACCTGATGATAACGGAGACATTTTACAGCATATTCCGTGGTGCTACGTCATTTTATGAACTACATTTTCGCCTTACACTGGATTTTACGTGACGGCTTTGCGTGTACATGTAGGGTAAATTGAATCTCTGTGCCTCGGAAAGGATCTCTGTATCTCGTCAACGGGTAAAGATACCCAAGAAATTTTCAAAGTTGTTTGAGATCGAAATCTTAGGAATTTTCATATCCATAAACAATGATTTTTGGCTATTTCTCGGTCCTGAATAAAGATTTTTTAAAACGGGAGAATGGTACTTGTACATAGGTTAAGATTTTAATAATTTTCTTTTTGTTAGATATTTAGATAACCGCTACTGACTGGGAAAAAATGGTGAGAAACTATTTTCGGGTATTCTCAGGTACATTTCATGTCCTAAATGGTACCTTCTTATGGCACAACTTAGGACGCTTCTAATGCAGAAGGAACCAACCGATTTACTACATTTATCTAAGATGGAGGACGTGTGTATTATTCAAAAATTGTGCCTATACCTTTGGACAGTCACAGTGAGACGATCATTCTGCTGGGTGTACAAATGATCCCTAGTCCAAGTGCTATCGGAAACTCTATCACCAATGGAGATCGAGATGCTCCGGAAAAACCTCGATTTTATGCGCTGGGTTTTTGAACATACTGATAGTACATGCTGTCGCATGCCTACTGAGATAGTTACGAAATGCCTTTTACATTTACAAACACTTCGCGAAGAGACCACCTGCCTCGATGCATCCTCTGGGCCTTCACTCCATACTTTGTCGTTCGTTGTTGTGTGTCCTGCACTTGGCAAAATCCATTGAGGATACATTCTATGAGAACATAGATTTCTGAATGCAAGGGACCCAATAAACCATGGTTTTCAAATGTCACCAAAGGAGAAAATTCATCGAATCCAAAATTTGGGGATCGGGCAGGCTATGCAATGGCTCACAGTCAATCATCTACCTTCTATGAAACTGGTTATCGAGATGCTTGCGAATTATCCGTGTAAACTGACGTAAAGCATTTATTGGATGACATCAAGAAAATGATGTAACTCATTTCTGAGAAATTGTAGATAACTTGCTGAAAGTAGGAGGATTCAGTCAGATGATCATGAAATATTCGATTCCACGCGTTGAGTCTGAAACTCTGTTGATGTCTGTCTTATCGCTCTTCGTGAGGGTTCTCACAAGCCTAGACGTGGGCCATGATTATTGAAGAGCTCATCGTGTGAAAGCCAGCCTCATCAGTGAATAATGTGCGTGTTAAGAACTGCAGAAACACAGCACATTGTCTTAACATGCTCTGGCTGAAAAATACTCTTGGCAGAATGTCTGCCTCATTTAACCTTGTCCATTGTAGGTGATATGTGTGGAGAAGATATTGATGCAGTATATTCCCTATCGTCTCCTTTTGTCACACTTCTATTTGTAGTAACTGTTGTGGCGTTTCATATGTGTTGTTCCACCCATAGTACGAAAAGTAAGTTCTTGAGGCACAGGTGTTTGTACATCACATGGTCTCTTACGGTCTGGAACCCTTATCTCAAACGGGCCCGTCTCTCGCATACGATAATGGCCTCGTACAAACGACCTTGTACAAAGCAACGGCCTCCCTTGATAGCGTTCAGCACAAGAGGGTCGTGCAGCGTCCGCATTCCCACTTGATAAGCCGTAAATGTGGTGCACATACGTGATTTCAGACAATGAAGACATCATTGTGATGTCCTGTTGGGAAATTTAAAACAGAACAAGCGACAGTCTTACAAAAGAAAAAAAATACGACGATAAACTGTAAACTAAAAAATACGACGATAAACTGTAAACTAAAAAAAGGAGTAAACGCCTATTTGAGGTAATGTGCACAGGTAGAAGTCACTGCATACCTCCCAGATGAAGGATTCCGGGCCAATGTTAATATGAATTTTTATAATGTTTTGATGTCAAGAGTAGATCCCTAAAATTTGTGAAACATATTATCAAACCTCGGCCCATGCGAGGTTTCGCTGATTTTTCCGTTATTTATGCTAATGAACATCAGACTACCACTGACAGGTCGAAGACCATTTCTATAAAATTCTACAGGATTGTGGACAGGGTCATATTGTCGAATGTACCCATAATTTGACCAGTATTATAATTGGTTTCATCAAGGTGAGTAATAACACTACCACGGCTATGGAACTTTTATCTCTTGCAAAGCTGTCTAATTTTCGCATTTTGCGTATGTAGAGAAAGATGTCGACAGTGTTCATTGGAATATATCGTTTGAAACAGTGAATGTGTAAGGTAGGGAGAAGTTACCTACAACTTGCACGGAAGCCACATTCCAATTCTAAGAGTCGAAAGACATGAAAGCCAAACAGCAATTGAGAGGGTAATAGGAAATGTTATTTTATAGATTGCACGTGCGATAAAAGAAAGCAAGGAGAAATCTGTAAGGGATTAAAGTTCAGTGAGATGAAATAAGTGCTTTGAGATTCGCCAGTACCATCGTACTTACGTCAGAGACTGCAAAGCTCTAGTTATGTCAGAGACGGCAAAGCTCTTGTAAAGTCACTTGAATGGAATGGCTAGTCTGTTGAAGAAAGATTATCTGATGAACACAACAAAAGTAAAGTAATGGAATATCGTCGAAATAAATCAAAAGAAGGAAAATGTCTTAACATCTAATGTAAATTTATTGGGAAGCATTTTCTGAAGGCATTTGTATGAAGTGTAGGTTTGTATGAAAGTGAAACGTGGGTGACAAACAATTAACACGAGAAGAGAAGAAAAGGTTTTGAAAAGTGGTGTTACAGAATAGTGCTGTAAATTAGATGGGAAGATGGAATAACAAGTAAAGAGGTATTAAACCATACTGGTAAGAAAGAAAAGTAACAATTTAAACGATGGAAATGCTTCATATGACACAACATGAGGCAATGGAATGAATTGTGGTGGGTAAAATTTGCAGAGGTAGAGAAAGGCTCAGTAAGCAGTTTCAAATGTGGGTTGCTGTAGTGATGCAGAAATGAAGAGGCTTTCACAGAACACAGAAGCTTGGACAGCAGCATCAAACCAGTCTTCGGAATGAATACGACAACAACAGTAGTAACATTCTTCCCCCTATTACCCTTATAACGGCTTAAAGGAGCGTAGAAATTCAACATATAATTGGATGTCGGAAGTGGAGGGGAAGGTAATTTAATTAATTACGTATTTAAGGTATTATGTTAATGAGCTACAGTGGCTCATCAGGTGGAAGCTGCCTTTGTGACATGGTGCTGCTTCTGCGGAGTCCTGTAGCTGTTAGACGGAAAAGATTACTGCAGAGCTTGAAAGGGCACTCTCGTGAGGGCGTTCATTTTGTATGCTACTAGCAGTTTCTCCCCATAATTGCACATGTAAGTTTTCGACAGATATGTGGTACACATTTCTTGCGCCTACTCTCTGTTTCCAATGTTTCCTCCCCTCTCGATCCACCTTCTCCCATGCACGTCTTCGTATCCATCATCTACTGATCACTTGCTCCATCAGTCCTCTATCTCTCAAACTTTACTTAGCTGTGCCAAAGAGATCGATGAAGAAGGCCAGTACTCCCCCATCCAAAACGCTTGTTGTGCATGGTAGCCTACATGTCGGGGATTTTAAAACTGCTTTTTATGCCTGTATCTCTGCTGCTGTCGGAGTTGGTCTGGTGTAAATCCCAATGCGCTAACACTTGTAAAGTTTGCTGTTTGTATAAAAATACAGAAGAAGTCGATGGAGGTTTCTGGGAGAAGATGCTGCACATACGTTCACAGAGGTGGTTTACATACATGCTTGTCATTGTAGGCAGCTAAGATGGTAGAAGCCTGTATCAATATTATCGTCTGTGGAACGTTTAATTGTTTCGACAACCTCCACTGTCTTTCTTTTGAAGACAGCTAGATACTCTCTTGTCTGCACATCATTACACTACACATCAATTGTAAACTTTCTATAAAATTTTCTGTCTATTTCTTTGTTAACAATAATCTTAGTCATCTAGCATGAGGATACAGAAGGCAATGGAAACCACTGTATTATAGACACGTCATGTGTATCCATAGGATATGTGGCCAGATATTTAAAAAAGTGTTGTGGTCATATCTTCATTGGCAAAAGATTCTGGACTAGTCTCTCATCGGATCTTCAAGAGGTGACTGCCAAGAAGGAGGTGAATATGAGAAAAATACTATATAACCAAGGAAAGGGACGGTCTACGAGTTGGATCGTGGAATGACAGAAATTTTAATTTGGTAAGAAAACTGGAAAATCTGAAATTGGAAATATAGATATAGTGGAGGCCTTTGAAGTGAAGTGCAAAGATGATTAATATTTCGGATCAGACGAGTATAGGGTAATGTCAAAAGCAGCAGAAAATGGTGTAACTGGTATAGGATTAGTTAAGAATAGGAAGGTAAGGCAGAGAATGAGTTACTGTTAACAGTTCAGTGATAGGGCTGTACTCATTGCCATCAACAGCAGAAAACCGAAAACGATAGTTCAGATATAAATGACGACGTCGCAAGCGAAGGATGAAGAGATAGAGGAGATATGTGAGGATACTGAGGGGGTCTTTCAGTGCGTAAAGGGAGATGAAAAGATGATATTCATGAAGGATTGGAATGCATCGTCGGAGGGGTGGGGGAGGTCAGTACAGGAAATGGTTGCTGGAGAATATGGGCTTGGTTGTAGGAACGAGAGAGAATAAAGACTAGCTGAGTTCTGTGATAAATATGTTTGTAATAGTGAGCATCCTGCTCAAGAATCACAAGAGAAGATGGCATGCTTGGAAACGGCCAAGAGATAGGCGAATATTTCAGTTAGATTACATCATGGTCAGGCAGAGATTCGGAAATCTGATACTGGATTGTAAGGCGTACCCACTAGCAGATATACAGCCAGATCACAAAGGAGTGATGATCGACAACGGGCTGAAGTTTGAGGTTAGTCAGGAAGGATCAGTGCGCAGCGAAGCGGCGTATGGAAGTAGGAAGGAATGAGGAGAAACTCTTACATTTCTTTGAGGCTATAGATACTGTGATAATGGATGCCTCAGTCGGCAATGTAGTTGAAGAGGGAAGGATATCTCTAAAAGCGTATTCAGAGAAGTTGGAAAGAAAACAGCAGATACGAGGAAGGTTACTACGAAGAAACCACGGCTAACAGAAGAAAGAAAGATGTGCAATTATGTCTCGGGAAATTCAGAAATACATCAATACAAGTCAGTTGGGAATAAAATAAGTAGGAAGTGCAGGGAAGCTGATGCGAAATTGCTGCATGAAGAATGATCAAAAATCGAAAAGGAAATGACTGTCGGAAGGACGGACTCAGTATACAGAAAGTCAAAACAGTCTTCGATAGAATTGAAAGGAATGGCGGTGGCATTAAGAGTGCAATGAGAATTGCAGGCTTAAATGCAGAGCAGTGAGCGGATGTGTGGAAAGGACACACTGAAGGCCTCTACGAGGGGGAAGACTTGTCTGATAACTTAGTAGAAAAAGAATACCAGTCGATATAGAAGAGATGGAATTTAAAAGAGCTTTGGACGACTTAATTCCAAATAAGGCAGACGGGAATGTAATTTCTAAAATCATTGAAGGAAATGACAACAAAACGACTATTACACACAATTCCGAATACCACAGGAGTTGTTAAGCGCGAGAATTATTGCACAGTCAGCTTAACAGTTCTTGCATCTACGTTGCTGACAAGAGTAGTCGTGTATAGAAGAATCGAAAAGATTCAGACACTCAGTTTGGCCGTAGGAAAGGTTAAGGCACAGGAGAGGATGGTCTGACATTACAGTTGGTAACTGAAGTAAAACTAAAGAAAAATCCAGACACGTTCATTCGATACATCGACCTGCAAAAAAGTGTTCGACAACGTAAAATGGTGCAATATATTCTAGTTCTGAGGGAAACTGGGAAAGTAGAGCAAAAGTCGGGTAGTATGCAATATGACAAGAACAAAAAGAGAAAAATAGCCTTGGTTCAAAAATTGTTCTGAGCACTATGGGACTTAACATCTGTGGTCATCAGTCCCCTAGAACTTAGAACTATTTAAACCTAACTAACCTAAGGACATCACCCACATCCATGCCAGAGGCAGGATTCGAACCTGTGACCGTAGTGGTCACGCGGTTCCAGACTGAAGCGCCTAGAACCACACGGCCGGCAATAGCCCTGGAAAACAAGGGTGAAGTGCTCGGATAAAAGGAATGTAAGGCAGGAGTGTAGTCTTCGGCTCCTACTGTTCAAACTACACGTCGAAGAAGCGATGAGGGAAATAAAAGAAATGTTCGAGAGTGGGTTAAAATTGAAGGTGAAACGATATCAGTGATAAGATTCGCTGATGACATCGCTATCCTCAGCGAAAGTGAAGTAGACTTACAGGATCTGTTGACTGGAATGAGAAGTCAGTATAGAGTATGGCTTGAGAGCAGTTCGAAGAAAGACGAAAGTAATGAGAAGTAGCAGAAGTGTAAACAGCGAGAAACTTAACATCAGGATTGTTGATCACGAAGTGGATGAACTTAATTAATTCTGTTTCCTAGACATCAAAATAATCCATCATGGACGGAGCAAGTAGGATACAAGAAGCATTCTTAATTTGTGGAGGAAACTTCTGAAAATGGGAGTTTGTAGCACTACGTTGTATCGTAGTGAGAAAGGGGTTTAAGGAAAACGCTACAGAAGATGATCAATGACTTTGAGAAGTTGTGCTAAAGAAACTTTTTGAAAATTAGATGAACATTTAAGGTAATGGATGGAGAAGTTCTCTGGAGAATAGGCACGGAAAGAACATTTGGGAAAAAAGAAGAGACACAATGTTACGACATCTGTTAAGACTGCAGGGAGTCACTTCCATGGTACTGGAGTGAGCTGAAATAAACTGTACAGGAAAGCGGAGATTGGAATATATCCAGTAAATAAGTAAGGGCGTATGTTGCAATTACAAATCTGAGATGAAAAATTTGGCACAGGAGACGAATTCGTGGATGGCCATATCCAACCAGTCAGAAGACTTATCCCTCAAAAACAAAAAATAATCCATCTAGTGCCACATCTTAAGACGAGAAGACGAACCGTTGCTGTTTATTTACTTTCTCGACGCCGATAAAGCACTTTGTCCTAGAGGCGGCGCAGTTTAGTAAGTAAATGTGCAGTGCACATGCCATTAAATGAGAGGTATTTCACACTTGTAACACAAAAAATAACTAAATTACTCAAAATGCTTTCGGCATTGTCATACTGTTTGGTCGTAATATGTCTTGTTTTATTCAAAATTAATAGCACGAGACTGTAGCATTTTTAATTTGCGAATTCTTACTGAAATTGCAAACGTCAACCAGACGATATTAATAAATGTGTTTAAAAAGAGGCCTTACCATATACAGGGTGAGTCACCTAACATTACCGCTGGATATATTTCGTAAACCACATCAAATACTGATGAATCGATTCCACAGACCGAACGTGAGGAGAGGGGCTAATGTAATTGGTTAATACAAACCATGAAAAAATGCACTGAAGTATGTTTCTTAACACAAACCTACCTTTTTTTAAAATGTAACCGGGTTAGTTTTGTTAGCAAATCTGAACATATAAACATATACGTAATCAGTGTTTGTTGCATTGTAAAATGTTAATTACATCCGGAGATATTGTAACCTAAAGTTGACGCTTGAATACCACTCCTCCGCTGTTCGATCGTGTGTATCAGAGAGCACCGAATTACATAGGGATCGAAAGGGAACGGTGATGGACCTTAGGTACAGAATAGACTGGAACAGCACATTACATGCACATGCTAACACCTTTTTATTGGTCTTTTTCACTGACGCACATGTACATTACCATGAGGGGTGAGGTACACGTACACACATGGTTTCCTTTTTCAATTACGGATTGTAATAGAGTGTGTCCAGACATGTCAGGCCAATAGATGTTCAATGTGGTGGCCATCATTTGCTGCACACAATTGCAATCTCTGGCGTAATGAATGTCGTACACGCCGCAGTACATCTGGTGTAATGTCGCCGCAGGCTGGCACAATACGTTGTTTCATATCCTCTGGGGTTGAAGGCACATCATGGTACACATTATCCTTTAACGTACCCCACAGAAAGAAGTCCAGAGGTGTAAGATCAGGAGAACGGGCTGGCCAATTTATGCGTCTTCCACGTCTTATGAAACGCCCGTCGAACATCCTGTCAAGGGTCAGCCTAGTGTTAATTGCGGAATGTGCAGGTGCACCATCATGCTGATACCACCTACGTCAACGCGTTTCCAGTGGGACATTTTCGAGCAACGTTGCCAGATCATTCTGTAGAAACGCGATGTATGTTGCAGCTGTCTGGGCCCCTGCAATGAAGTGTTTGTTACAACACGCAACTGAATGTCGGAGGTTTCAAGCGTCAACTTTAGGTTAAAATATCTCCGGATGTAATTAACATTTTACAATGCAACAAACGGCACTGGTTACGTATGTGTTTATATGTTCAGATGTGCTAAGAAAACTAACGTGGTTCCATTTAAAAAGACGTAGGTTTGTGTTAAAAAACATCCTTCCGTGCATTGTTTTATGGTTTGCATTAAACAATTACACTAGCCCCTCTCCTCACGTTCGGTCTGTGGAATCGGTTCGTCAGTATTTGATGTGGTTTACGAAATATATACAGCGGTAACGTTATGTGACTCACCCTGTATATCACGCTTGTTTATTGCTATAGTTTTCATTTTATTAGCTTTAAGTGGCATTAACGACATGTTACCCATTGCCCTGAGACTTTGTGGTTGTGTTCGGTAGCACGAGCATGTATTAAACAAAAGGGCACTTATAAACATTAATAAAGGATTTACAAGAGGTTCAGTTTCGTATGGTGCCACTGGTAGAGGAAGACACCGCAATAGGCCGATCCCGACTGACCCGTCTGCGAAAGAAGGTGGCGGAGAGGATCTAATGATGAGTAACAAATATAAAAGTTAATTTTTTGTGCTTTGTATTTTTAAAAGTTGTGAACTTCCGCTAGTAGTCGAAATAATTGATTGTGGAATTGTACATTCAAGCACCAAAGAAACTGATGTAAGCTTGCATTTTCAATTACATATGTAAAAAGGCAGAATACGGCGCTGCGGCTGGCAACGCCTACATAAGACAGCAAGTGCCTGGCGTAGTTGTTGGATCCGTTACTTCTGCTACAATCGTAGGTTGTCAAGAGTTAAAGGAGTTTGAACGTGGTGTTACAGTCGGCGAATGAGCGATGGGACACAGCATCTCCGACGTGCCGATGAAGTGGGGATTTTCGCGTACGACCATTTCACGAGTGTACCGCAAATATCAGGAATCCAGTAAAACATCAAATCTCCAACATCGCTACTGCCGGAAAAAGATCCTACTAGAACGGGACCAACGACGACTGAAGACAATCGTTAAACGTGACAGAAGTGCAATCCTTCAGCAAATTGCTGCAGATTTCAGGGCTGGGCCATCAATAAGTGTCAGCGTGCGAACCATTGAACGAAACATCATCGATATGGGCTTCCGGAGCCGAAGGACCACACGTGTACATTGATGACTGCACGACACAAGGCCTTACGACTTGCCTGGGCCCATCAACACCGATATTGGACTATTGATGACTGGAAACATGTTGGCTACTCGGACGAGTCTCATTTCAAATTGTATCGAGCGGATGGGCGTGTGCGGGTATAGAAGCAACCTCATGAATTCACGACCCTGCATGTCAGCAGGGGAGGCTCTGTGATGGTGTGGGGCGTATGCAGTTTGAGTCATGTGGGGCCCCTGATTCGTCTAGATACGACTCTGATAGGTGACACGTACATAAGCATGCTGTCTGATCACCTGCATCCATTCATGTCTATTGTGCATTCAGACAGACTTAGGGAAATCCAGCAGGACAATGTGACACGCCACATTTCCAAAATAGAGTGACTCCAGGAACTCTCTTCTGAGTTGAAACACTTTCGCTCGCCACCAAACTCCCCAGACAAGAATGTTATTGAGCATATCAGGGATGCTTTGCAAAATTCTGTTCAGTAGACTCTTACGCATTTATGGACAGCCCTGCAGGGTTCATGGTGTCAGTTCCCTCCAGCACTACTTGAGGCATTAGTCGAGTCCGTGACAAGTTATGTTGCGGTACTTGTGCGTGCTTGCGGGATTCCTACACGACATTAGGCAGGTGTACCAGTTTCTTTGGCTCCTCATTGTAAATCGGAATTGACGCTTTACAACTTTTTGCAAAATCAGATTAGTACACCTGCTACATAATCCTTTGGGCATGGAGATAACTTGGAGTGATAAACATCTCAAATGTATCTCTCTTTGACAAAGTTACGCTGACATTAATATTACATAAAAAAATTTCTAACTGGATGTAACACATTCGTATCCACAGTAATCACCATGGGCGTTCTGGGTAAAAGGACACAATGAAAATCCTAAATCAGGCTGACTCGAGTGGGGGTCTGATCATCAAGCTTTCGTCTGTAGCCTCTTTACTACTACTCCAGCTGACTCCACAGCAACTAAGAAGATCTGTGTTAAATCGTGCAAACGTTTACGTTATGGTAGTCAGGGACGATAAGACAACATTCAGTCCCCACTTCGCACAAGCAGTGCCAGCCTCACTGTTTAAATAAAAGCTTATTAAAGAGCCAAACTTTGTAAATATTGTGAATTTATACACGTTTACCTCGGATACCCGTGAACATATGTAATATTTCATGCTAACTATGTCCGCTTACTCTTTAAAACGTACTGTATCGGAAGAAGGAACACGACTCTTTGCGAATATGACAGAAAAACTATACCGTGTGCAGAAAGATTTTAACTGCCTTCCTTAGACGGTGTTTTGACCTGCGAGGTGCAGCTAAGGATTGTCGCCTTCAGGGAGGATGTAACATGGGCGTTAGCAGCAGCAACGGCATCTCGCAGGCAGCGGCGGCGCGGCGGTATTAGGAGGGAACACGCCCCTGGTGTAGGCCTTTACGAGCCGCGTTACGACTCTGGCGGGCCCGGAGGCGGCGCGAGAGTAAATACCGCCAGCAGGCGCCGTGGCACTGCGCAGGCTTCACGCCTCGCCCGCACACCTCCGCCGTGTGGCGGGCGGTCGCCGCAGTCCCAGACAGTTGCCATAGCCCTGGCCCTGTAATAGCCTCCTCCAGAAAGCTAGCTCTCTCTCTCTCTGCGCGCGCGCGCGCGCGTGTGTGTGTGTGTGTGTGTGTGTGTGTGTGTGTGTGTGTGTTTGTGTGTATGTATGGTTGTGGGGGGTGAATGGGAGGGAGAGGAAAGGAGATGGCCATGGGACGGAAACTCCGTACTGCTATCGCAGGATGGTAAATAAGCTGACAGCCCAATGCCTTGAGTCACACATCGCACTTTCGTTCCAAATAGGGCAGCAGCATTATACTTACTGCACTTACGAATTTGGGTCTGAAGATTGGTTCGATGCAGCCGTCCACTCTAATTCATCCGGCACACGTATTTTTACCACTGCGTAACTAGTGCAACCTATATTTCATCTACACGTACATGCCTACTCTGCAGTTCACGCTTAAGCGCCTGGTCGGATATTCATAGAACCACCCTCACACTGTTTCCCTACCGTGTCACTCTCCGAGCTTTGGTTCCTATTGCTTTATTACGATGTTCATTTCTTCGTATGTGGGCCTCAATAAACTAATCTAGAATTTATAAGAGAAATTGATGATTGAAATTTCACGAAAAGATACCCTCGCAATTAAAACCACCTCTGTTTCAACGATTGTCATCCCACCTTACTTATAATATCAGTGACGTATTCTCTCCTATTTGGTGATAATACGAAAGGATCTGCCGTTCTTTGAACATTTTCGAGGTCCTCCTTCAATACTAACAGGTAAAAATCACAACCTGCACAGCAATATTCTATCAGACCTGTTGCATCTTGGAAGAGTTCAGGCAATAAACGCAGTCTTAGATTTGCTTTACCCACAACGTTACCCATGTGGTCGTTCAAATTTAAGTTGTTCTTAATCGTCATTCCTAAGTACACTCCTGGAAATGGAAAAAAGAACACATTGACACCGGTGTGTCAGACCCACCATACTTGCTCCGGACACTGCGAGAGGGCTGTACAAGCAATGATCACACGCACGGCACAGCGGACACACCAGGAACCGCGGTGTTGGCCGTCGAATGGCGCTAGCTGCGCAGCATTTGTGCACCGCCGCCGTCAGTGTCAGCCAGTTTGCTGTGGCATACGGAGCTCCATCGCAGTCTTTAACACTGGTAGCATGCCGCGACAGCGTGGACGTGAACCGTATGTGCAGTTGACGGACTTTGAGCGAGGGCGCATAGTGGGCATGCGGGAGGCCGGGTGGACGTACCGCCGAATTGCTCACCACGTGGGGCGTGAGGTCTCCACAGTACATCGATGTTGTCGCCAGTGGTCGGCGGAAGGTGCACGTTCCCGTCGACCTGGGACCGGACCGCAGCGACGCACGGATGCACGCCAAGACCGTAGGATCCTACGCAGTGCCGTAGGGGACCGCACCGCCACTTCCCAGCAAATTAGGGACACTGTTGCTCCTAGGGTATCGGCGAGGACCATTCGCAACCGTCTCCATGAAGCTGGGCTACGGTCCCGCACACCGTTAGGCCGTCTTCCGCTCACGCCCCAACATCGTGCAGCCCGCCTCCAGTGGTGTCGCGACAGGCGTGAATGGAGGGACGAATGGAGACGTGTCGTCTTCAGCGATGAGAGTCGCTTCTGCCTTGGTGCCAATGATGGTCGTATGCGTGTTTGGCGCCGTGCAGGTGAGCGCCACAATCAGGACTGCATACGACCGAGGCACACAGGGCCAACACCCGGCATCATGGTGTGGGGAGCGATCTCCTACACTGGCCGTACACCACTGGTGATCGTCGAGGGGACACTGAATAGTGCACGGTACATCCAAACCGTCATCGAACCCATCGTTCTACCATTCCTAGACCGGCAAGGGAACTTGCTGTTCCAACAGGACAATGCACGTCCGCATGTATCCCGTGCCACCCAACGTGCTCTAGAAGGTGTAAGTCAACTACCCTGGCCAGCAAGATCTCCGGATCTGTCCCCCATTGAGCATGTTTGGGACTGGATGAAGCGTCGTCTCACGCGGTCTGCACGTCCAGCACGAACGCTGGTCCAACTGAGGCGCCAGGTGGAAATGGCATGGCAAGCCGTTCCACAGGACTACATCCAGCATCTCTACGATCGTCTCCATGGGAGAATAGCAGCCTGCATTGCTGCGAAAGGTGGATATACACTGTACTAGTGCCGACATTGTGCATGCTCTGTTGCCTGTGTCTATGTGCCTGTGGTTCTGTCAGTGTGATCATGTGATGTATCTGACCCCAGGAATGTGTCAATAAAGTTTCCCCTTCCTGGGACAATGAATTCACGGTGTTCTTATTTCAATTTCCAGGAGTGTATTAAGTTGCATGACAGCATTCAATTTTTTTGTGATTTATCAAGTAACCGAAATGTAACGGATTATTTTTAATTCTCACGTGGATGACCTAACCCTTCTTCTTATTCAGAGTCAACTGGCAGTTTTCGGACCATACAGATATCTTGTCCGAGTTATTTTGCAATTGGCTTTGATCTTCTAATGACTTTACTAGACATACATGACAACTTCATTTGGAAACAATCAAAGAGCGCTGCTGAGGTTGTCTTCTAATCGACAATATAGACAGGAACAGGAGAAGGCAGATAACACATTTCCTTGGGATACGCAAGATATCACTTATGTTTCATGCAATGACTTTCCATCGACTATTTGTGTTATTTTTATGACAGGAAATCACGAATCCATTCGCACAACTGAGATGATGCTTTGTAGGCATACAATACGGTTGGAAGCCGCTTTTCAGGAACGGTTTCAAATCCCTTCTGGAAATCCAGAAACATGGACTCAATTTGATCCGCACTCGATAGTAGTCATCACTTCGAGCGAATAAAGAGCTACTTGTATTTCACAACAACGATGTTCATAGAATCAGTGCTGACTGTGTCAAATACCGTTTTCTTCGAGGTAATTCATAATGTTTGAAAACAGTACATGTCCCAAAATCCTACTGCAAATTGGCGTCAGAGGTATGGGTCTGTAATTGACCGGATTATTCCTATCTATTTTCTTCAGTATTGATGTGACCTGTGGAGCTTTGCAGTCTTTAGGTGCGGACCTTTCGTCGAGCGAGCGGTTGTATTTGACTGCTAAGTGTCAAGCTCTTGGGCCGGAGTATTCTAAAAGGAGCCTAATTTAGATACAATCTGGACTGGAAGACTAGTTTTTAACAAGTGACTGAAGCTGATTCCCAACACCAAGCATATCTACTTCTGACTTACGCGTATTGGCAGCTGTTCTTCATTCAAATTCTTCTTCGATATAGGAATTTCGGAAAACCATGTTTAGTAACTCCGCTTTATTGGCACTGTCACCGGTAGCCTTACCATTGGTATTATACTGTGAGAGTATTGATTGTGTCATGCCGCTGGTGTACTTCTCCTACGAACAGAACCTCTATGGATTTTCTGCCAGATTTCGTGGCACACTTTCGTTGTTGAAGCTATTATATCTAGAATTGAAATCAGCTAAGTTTTGAGCTTCATTAAAACATCGCCAATGTTGAAGATTTTGTATTATTTTGATATTAGCATGCCTTTTTCGTTCTGACCTGACCGATCCTTTGCGGTTCCTCTAAAAGTTTCACTCCCTACGCTTCCCTCCATTAGCGGATTAATGATTCCTTGATGTTTCAGAATATGTCCTATCAACCTATTACTTCTTCCAGACAACTTGTGCTACAAGATTCTTTATCCCACACGTTGTATTCATTAACTTCATTTGCTAAAAAAGCTACTAAAAGCCTACGTCTGTAGCACAGCATTGTATGTAAGTCAAACATGAATTGTGGGTAAAACGGAAAAGAAGAGATGCGGCGCTATAAGGGTGCTGAAAATTAGGTATGCTGATGATAAATGAGAAGATTCTATATAGAATCCATGAGGGCAGTACCATATGGAAAACATTGACAAGAAAGAACAAGATTATAGGACATGCGTTTTAAGACTTTGGGGAATATCCTCCTCGACACTTCGGAGAGCTGTGGAGGGTTAAAAGGTCAGTGGAAGACAACTGTAATATACTGAAAAAAATTAGCTGATGATGTTGGATGCAAGTGGTACTCTCAGATGGAGAGGTTTATGCATAATAGATATCTGTGATTGGGGACCATATCAATCAGAAGACTGATAACACAAACAACTAGTTATCAGTTATTCGACCTACCCGTCTAGTCTTCATCACTGTTCTATAGCACCGCATTGCAAACGCTTTATTCTCCACGCATCTCTTCCATGGTAGGCTATACTCCAGACAAATAATTTTAGAAAAGAACTTTGTAAAATGTAGTTTTTTCTTTTCCTTAAAAACTACTTTTTTTACTAACATTTTACATCCACTATACTTTTCATCACCACTTATTTTACTGCTCAAATAGCAATAGTCATCTGCTTCTGTTAGTGTCTGAGATTTTGTAGCCTAATTCTCTCTGTTTAATTCGAGTATAATTCATTTTCATTGTTTTACATTTGATAATATTCAACTGTTCTTTCAATTGTTTTGCATTCTCTGTCAGAATTGTGATGTCGTCAGCAAACCTTAAAATTTTTAATTTTTCTCTCTGAACTTTAATTCCTTTTCCAATTTTCCGCTTAGTTTTCTCCACAGATGAATCGTTGTATATAGGATATCTTCTAGGACAGGGTTTAATACTGTCGCATTAAATTATCATATATGCTTCTCTTTAATGCCCTGAGACAGTTTCTGTACAACTTGTAGATCACCTATTGCTCCCATTACTTTACACTTAATACTTTCACAATTTCTAAGAGTGTAGTCCAGTCAACATCGTCAAACAGCTACTTTAAATATTATCATTGGAGATAAGATTGCACTAAACTTAATCACGGTGAAGGCGAAACTTACGTCCATTCTACCTGGAACATTTTGAGATAGTTTACGAGTTTTAGAGCAGAGATTTACAAGTACTAAAATAACAATTAAATTTACGTCTGTAGAATGCTCGGAAGAATTTAGTCGCCGTTTTGCTCTTAACAGGGTATCGGATCAAAATCAAGCGCCCTTGCCCCTAACAATGTTTGAATTACACGATAATCTTTCAGAAATGGACACTCACTTTATTTGTAGAGCCCAAACACGCTGCTACTCAATTCTTCATGTATAAAGAGCTCTTCAGATTATGTTAGAGGCAGGAAAAGAATCTCTTAGGATAAGTTTTAGTTCGAATCTGGAAGCTTAAATATTGTTTCTTGATAGTCACCGACACACACACAAAGTTTCACTTGGAATATCTGTGTTGAATTTTCTGTGTTCAGTGTTTCATCCTCGTGGGTTGTGAAGTAACTTGTGTGACTGTTATGGAAAATTTTCATTGACTGTCGCATCATATTATAAGACTTTTCTTGATGAAGACGTATTTTGCATAGAAGGCTACATTTCATTCAGTATGTAAAGCAGCACATTGTACGTGCCGTAGTGTTTTACTTTAAATGATCTCGCACTTCCGAAGTTAAGGTTTCATGCTGGTCTGCTGCCGAACTTGCAGTTGCAGGAATGCATTACATTACATTTGGATAAAATAAAATCTCTAAATTATTTTTAAAAGATGAAAATCTTGGCACAAACTTTTTTTAATAAATATATTCCTTTAGCTATGATATTTCTTAATTCCTAGGTAGCAGAGTTTGTTTCTATCTCGTCTTAATCTTCTTGCTATATTCGTTGCCCCAACACAAATGTAAAAAATGTAAATTAAGAAATTTCTTCATAGACTGCAGTAGGATTGAAGCTTGCAGGCTTGCCTGACAACGAAGAACAGTTTTTACATTACACAATTTAAAGAATTACGAAGAACAGAAGTTTATCACTCTGCAAATTGTTTAGTCATAAATTAAAAAGTTTTCCTACCGTCATCTGGCAGTTTGTATTAGTTATAAATACCATGAGGTTCTGAAAATTTCAGTTCGGAGTAACTACGACTCTAATACAGGCAGAAGAATCGTTATCTCATTATAAAGTGCATAAATGAATTGACAGAATCCTAGAAGCCACACCTGCAAAAGCTACAGCAGAATAATTGAATATCGGGATTATGTGTCCATTGCAAAATGTTGGATGGCTTATCTAATTCGAAAAAACGTAACATGCTAGCACAGCTTGCTTGACAGAATACTAATAGCTGATTCACAACGTACGGGGAATTTACAGTATTAACCATTGTGCTTACTGACGTTATTAATTACTACGATTCAAGTTCTATCAGATATTATCTTTCAAACCTCGTTTATCAGTACGCTGCAGCAACTGTAACTAATGTTTTATGTAGAAATAATTTAAAATTTTTATAACATAAGGTGTATTTTACTGGAAACAGCGTACGCCTTTGCAGTATACAGCACAGCGGAGCGACACTGTTTGCTAGTAATGGATAACATGAACGCTCAGTGTCAAGTTTTGTTGCAATGATTTGTCATACTGAGCGATTTGAAACTAATTAATTCGTTTGATTCTTGTTTATAACATAAAAAACCGTATTAAAACTTTTATTTCAACGTGTTGTGTGTAATACAGTTCATCAGTACCAATAACGCTGGATACTTTTAATGGGCGGATACAATTTTGTTCACAAAATACATTGCATCTGTAGCATAGAGCAAATATTTGAGAAGACTAAGTATTTATACCACGTACGCCCGTTGATAAAGGTAATTCATAAGGTGAAGTAGAGAGTGAAAAGATAGTATAAATGAAAGTAAACAGTAGCTGCAGTCATAGAATTATATCACACGACATGCTGTGTAACACTGTTACATTCACTGAATATGTCACTGTTCACTCCAAAAAAAATTTGTAAGCTTCACTTTGCAGGAGAATTTTTTGGCTTGATTTGTTAGACCGCACTTACGAAGTTAATCCAGCACATCATGGACAAACCATTAAATATTTTTCACTCAAGTACTCAATAATCGCCGTGGTGGCCGAGTGGTTCTAGGCGTTTCAGTCCAGAATTACGTGACTGCTACTGTCGCAAGTTCCAATCCTGCCTTGGGCATGGATGTCCTCGGGCATGGATGTCTGTGATGTCCTTAAGTTACTTAGGCTTAATTAGTTCTAAGTTCTAGGGGACAAATGACCTCAGATATTAAGTCCCGTAGTGCTCAGAGCCATCTGAAACATTTGAACTCGATAATCAGTAGATTATGTGGCAACATGTAGTATTTGAGCCTACTGCTGGTATTTCATCTAACAAATAAATTTTAAAAGGAATCCTTATCACTGTACTTCTGTTTTCATTGCTTGAGTTAGTCAAACAAATGTGCATTTGCCGTCTCTGTACAAAATTAATTTAGAATGTGTTGTGAGGGGTCCACTTGTACGTGAAGCCCGACCTTGTAATATAATTCATGAAAAATGACGTGAAACGATTGTCATATGTAGAAGAAATTGTATTTTTGACACCACTGAACCAAAGATGTTGCCTGAGTGGCAGAATCGATTGTAAATATGGGTGCGCGGAGCGCAGTAGCAGTTGCCGTTGCACTCTGTTGTAGGTAAGATGTAAGACTTAACGCTAGTGGCTAGCTGTGAGAATATAGTCGTTGGTCTATGGACGAAATGTAATAGAATTTTTATAAAATGGAATGATGAATGATACATTAACTCAAAGGTACAGAAAGTGGAACAAATTTGAAAGGTAGTGAAATTTTTCGTATTTTGTTTTAAGTATGCAGCAACGCAATTTGTGGATTTCGCTTAATTTTAAAGTACTGACCCCTGAATGTAGGAACCTAGTATTTTCCATTAGGTTTAATGTATAGGTCGATTACGTATACCCGATTGGTAATATTTTATGTGTTTTGTAATCCTGTTACAGAGAAATTAAATGTTGAAATTTATTTTGTGAAATGATGTCAGACTTTTTCTCATGTAACAATCAAAGTGATTTTTAATTACGTCAGTAAGTGAGAATTGCAGAACAGTCGAGAAGTTCACTGATTTTGAAGTTAATGTATAATGTTTCGTATCAGATTTTGTGAAGGTGAAACCCTATTTAGAACACAATTTTCAAACTGGACCATTCGATCTTAGCATATCTTCTTATCAGTACCTCATCCTCTTCCATATCGTATTTATGTGAATCCAATGAATATATTCTTAAAAGAAATAATTTTTCAAACAGAATCAGAAAAATATTAATGTACCAGAATCAGAAAACTATTAATGTTGTAACAGCTTCAATGTGACCAGCATTTCACAGCGCTAAACCAATATCCTTTATTTTCACTGAACATTTGCAAGGTTATTCATTTATCATCCAATCTCCTGATATTATTTTTATGAAGCTATTTTACGACCAGACCAAGACTGAATATTTTCTATGCCTGCTGTGGAGAGAACGGAATAACAATATTACATCCGTTGCGATCAAGAACTAAGGAAAATTTATTTCATTGTTTATTTTCACAGGGTAATTTGTAATTTTTCTGTACAGGTCCATAGATATCGGTAGTCACGAGACTAGGTAAATTTCAGAGGGATTGATTTCATTATCAAAATTACGTATTGGTTTTGCAGATTAAGTCACTTGCTGAAAAGCACATCAGTCAATTTGCATGACAGAAACAATACGCATTACAGTTTTTAAAAGAACGTTACAGTGTATGTAATTACGTGTTATAGATTGATATATGGGACAGGTTATTGTAGTACTATTGGATGAATGAAAATAAAAGTCTTTACATTTGGAGTGGCGATTCACGGGGCCAAGTTGTTACCTAACTCATGTGAAACTGCAGATGTCCAGAGTGTTTCAGTTTACGAAGACTCACTCTGTGATAGACGTAACATGGCCTCACTGAATTATCCGCAGATGTTAGAAAAATCTAATTTCAATTTTTCCGCTAACCGATTGTACGTTGATAGCACGTATTTTTATGAAAAATTTAAACCAAACACTTCTCACTATCTGGAAGAATACATTAAAGTTAATGTAATTTGGAATGATGAGCAAAGAAAAATGCTATGAAATATAAAGCCGCTGGAAGATTAGTGAGCGGTTATTACGAATTTTCACCGGCTATCAACGAGGAGCAGCTGACTGTTGATTCCAGCTGCTGGGAAGCAGTGAACACCAAGCATCATACTAGTTACCTGCTGCCTAGATGTGTCACACAATACATTAACTGATGTAACAACTGCTTCTGCATTTACATTTACGTACGTAGTGATTTTACAGAAATTTTAGACTTTACTTTTTGATGGTGAATCTGCCAGCAATGTTTAGAACTCCATTTAGAAGAACTGTTTAAAGTGCCCTACGCGGAAAACTATTTCACGGTAAGCGATACGAGGGCTCTGAGAACGTCCTCGTTCACGAGAAAACCAAAATTCTAGAAAGTCGGGGCTGGCACGTGTCACTGTAGATCCCTGCAGGCAGGTGAGTGCTCGCTCAGTCGTTGTAATATGAAAAACGAGTGTGCTGTAGGCACATCGTCCATGCCGGCGTCCTCTACGACAGCAGCAAGACGAAGGTGAGTTCCCAGGCAACATCTTCGTGACCGTTTTCATGTGTTTGCTCCGTTGTTTGTACAGAAGAGTGTACTACTATTCTGGCCAGTAAAATTGAAACTTCATGACGGATAGCAAATAACGAAATTTACCAGTTGTACGTATGTACTACAGGAGTAAGAATACATTATTGTATTGTTATCTGACCCTGGGGATATACGTTTTGTGTAATATGGTACACAGAGCACTCACAAAGATTTTTGGCGATATTTTTTCTTCATTACACCGAATATGATAAACAAAGATTATGTTACTTCTTATCCTTGGGTACTACCATTGTCAAACCACTGCAGTACCCATTGGAATTATGTTGAAGGTTGTGAATTGTTTGTCTAAATCACGAAATTTTATGTCAAAACCTTTCTGGGTTTATTTGTTTTTTAAATACAGCTACTGTACATTTATTATTTCAGCCACAATGGCAGAGAAACAAGGCAAGCGTTAACATTTATTAGAATGTCCAATAACATCACTAGATGAATTTTTTGCAATAAGTGGCTATGTATGTACAACGTCGATTGTAACAGACGAAGAAGTTTTGAAGATATTGAAAAGCTAAAAATACTGCGCCGATGTAGACAACAATGAAGAGTTTGAGAATGAAATGAACAATTAATTTACTATGCCCACAACATCAGAAATGTAGAACGTACTTGTTTTGAAAAAGTTAATTAATGTTCTATTGAAGATATTAATACACCCATGACGAATATAAATTAACTTGTCGGAAAGTTAATGCTGGAAAATGCAACAATAATGGATTTTTAAAATAAATAAATTTCATCGGGCAGTGTGTTGAGTAAATTTTAGCAGTAAACAGAATTACTGGAAAGTAATAAAGTTTGAAGTGATCGAAAACAGTTTTTTTCGCATGCATCATGTAGCATTCCTTTAACACGAAAAACCGATTTTCGCTCTCTGTATGATTGGTCTCCGGAGGACGCAGCAAATAGTTCACACGGGAAAGTCCGTTAGTCATCTGCAGGATGTAAATACCTGGCCTGGCTGGCGGATCCAAGTTCCTATCTCGCCTTTGATGTATTCGTTACGCTCATTCTCGAATAGCTCACAGTCCTCGATCTGTTCATAGATTTGGAGCAATTGACTTTTATTTCGACATGCCTTGTGTTTTTTGGGGGTGACTTTTCTAGTTGCTTTTAGGTTACGACACGATAAAGCGTATCGACTGTAAGAAGTGTCAAACGAATCTAGAGACGGCAACCTTGTTGTTATGAAAGCTCGTTGAGTAATGTGCAAACCGCAAAGCTTGGACACTACAAAAATTCCCCCCCCCCCCCCCCCACACACACACAACGGACATCTCGTAAAAGAACTGTAACAATCCAGTGAGGTAGGTTCGGCAGAGAGTAAAGTGCTTTGTAAGGCTACGGTCACAGTGGCCGCGATGTCACTGGATTTCCCCTGCGACCGACATCGTCCGAACACTGCCGACCTTCCCAGATCAGTGCGCGCTCACAATAAAGTCTACCACGTCGCTCGAACGCACGGCCTTCCTTTGACAATCGATGTATTTCAAATAAAGTTTGTTTTCTCTGGTCGAATCGATCTCACAAACGAAACATGGACTGTGAGAAACTGGTAAGTTTAGTTAAAGAAGACGAAGTTTGTGGCATCCTGAGGATACGGTACGGTACGGTACACACATTGGTAACTATTTCGCAGTGACTTGTTAACTATGTAGGTGTGGAATGTGTTTCACTACTTTGTTGCACCAAACAATTCACTGGCTCAGCGAATTTTACGGCCTGCATACAATGAATCACTGAAAGACTCCAGCATCCAACGTAAACGACCGTAATTAAGTAATCTGCTGGCAATTATTCACCAGTCTCCTCTATCACAAGACATTATTTATACAGGGTGTAACTAAAATGTACTGCACAAATTGTAGGACACATACCTCACACTTAGACGAAGAAATTATGTTGTATGAACATGCGGTCTGGAAACGCTTTGTTTCCATATTACAACTCATTTTCTCCAACTCATTTATCATGGGAAGCACACAGTCGCCATGTATGGGCAGTCGTCAATCCTCACGCAACTGTTGAATCAAGTTATCAAGCCATCAACATAAGTTTTCTGTCGATTTTTGGGCCGGGATTGTTGGTGACTCTTCGTTAGTATCTCATTTTCTTCCACCCTGGCTGAACGGACAAAATTATCATACTCTTTTATATAGTGTACTACGTGATCTATTAACAGATATCTTTAGTTGTGCGACAAAACTTGTACTTCATGCACGATGTAGCACCTCTTCATTTTAAAGTTAATGTCCGTCGGCTTCTAAATAGCGGATTCGGTGATTAAATTAACAGTAATAGCAGCCCTCGGTCGCAAAAAAGGAGACTTTTGACCCAGGTTTCAGCACTCCTATGAGTGCCTTGATCAGAAATAGAACTCTCAAATTGGCATGTCAAGTATTAAACTAAAAATCAAGGGATAAAGCTTTAGTCACAAAATTTGTAAAAGAGGATACATAAAAGGCAAGCTACTATGCGCTGCTCACATGCGCCAAGTTACGGTAGCACCTGTCTGATAGTGGCTTGCCTTTTACGTATTCCATTTTACAAATTTTGTGACTAAAACTTTGTCGCTCAATTTTAGTTTAATAAGTGACATGCCGGTTTCAGGGCTCTATTTCTGATGAAGGCGCTCATAGCAGTGCCGAAACCTGGGTCAAAAGACTCCTCTTTTGCGACCGAGGGCTGCTATTGCTGTTAAGTTTGCTTTGTAAACGGTCGCTGACTACGCAGCCATGTTCAAAACTTTAAGATTCGATGACAGATGAATAGACAAAAGTGGACCAATTGCTCTCTGGGCCTACTCCATGGTCTCTGGACCACAATCCACTGGACATTTTTGTGGGGGTATATGAAAGCTCTTGTGTTTGGCATCCCAGTAGAAGGTGATCAGAGTCTCCGTTCCCGTCTTATGGAGGGCTACGGAACCATACGCGCTACGTGGAGAATTCAATGTTAAGGACGTTAATGATATATCATTTCTTCTTAACGAAATTAGAAAGTATGCAACCGCAGAAGGTAAAGATGTCAGCTCAAATCCCCGCCCAAAACATACTTTTTGCTTGTCACATACTACCATTTCACAAATACTCGGCATCGAGTAAAGTGATGAAATCCATGGATTCCCATGAATGATTTTCCTGAGGAAACATTCGAACTTGACCCTTAATAGGCTCAGTCTTTAGCGTATGTGTCTGACACGTTATAAGATTTAGAGGGCTAATTCTTACACATGGAGGAAAAGGTATACAACACTATTGCTATAACTTCACTTATTTCTACGTCTACATATGCACCTACAAATGTGCCACCGTAGGGCGCTTAGTGAAACGTGCATTGCACCGCGACTAATCATTGCCTTCCTTGCTCTACTTCCAAAAGGAAAGAGGGAAAAAAGACTGACGTACGAGCTACTTCACTATCCTTACTTGAGATTTTCTTGGTGACTGTAGAATCGTTCTTCAGCCCGTCGCAAATGCCAGTTTCCTAAACATTCTCAATAGTGTTCACGAAAAAAACGCCTTCTATGCTCCAGGAATTCCCGTTTGATTTCATGAACCATGTCTGTAACACTGGTATGTTGCTTAAACTCACCGGTCATAAATCTAGCAGGACGCCTCTATATAGCTTCGATGACGTTCTTTGAACCCCAACACACTAGCATTGCTTAGATTTCTGTTTGCAGTGTCCTTTACAGATGGGCTACATTTTTTCAGATCTGTCCCAATTAATCTGAGGCAACCATTCGCCATCCCTACAACCGACTTATCGTGTTTTTTCCGTTTCACTACCATTATACGTGTGATGTTCGTTCTTTCGAACATTCCAGAAAGAAAGGACGCTACACACATAATTGTGATATCTTGAGTGTGGATGCTCCCTACGTCCGACCTGTTGCGGGAATCATGCCAGACGTTGCGAGCAATAAGGAAAGTGGACAGGGAAGCTTTACTGAAGTAGTGTATCACGAGTTGGGAATTTGGGTCGCACGGGAAGCATGTTGGAATAGCAGAAGCGGTTGAGGAGACCATGCGCGTAAAGCAAGAAATACGGGTTCAAGTCCCAGTTCAGCACAAATTTTCACTTGTTGCCACTGAACTGTTTCAAAGCCCTCATGCGGCTGATCTCAGTATTTCTCTTTCATCACTGTCCCATTTCATGTCGGTTTGCAACGTCATGCCCAGATACGTAATCGTCATGGGTGTGTAACCCGGCCGGACGCTTTTGCCGAGTGGTTCTAGGCGCTTCAGATCGGAACCCCGTGGCTGCTACGGTCGCAGATTCGAATCCTGCCTTGGGCATGGATGTGTGTGATGTCCTTGGGTTAGTTAGGTTTATTTAGTTCTAAATGGAGGGGACTGATGACCTCGGATGTTAGGTCCCATAGTGCTTAGAGCCATTTGAACCATTTGTGTAACCAGTAACGCCACTAATACCGCATTCGAACATTATGTGATTGTTTTTCCTTGTAATATTCAATTACATTTTTCCGCGTTTACAGCAAGCTGCCATTCATCATACCAACTGCAATTAGACCCTTTAGATAAGATAGTGTGGCAACTGAACCATTAAAGTCAGTTTCCGCTGAATGTTTCCGGGCTTCAGTAGTTCCCGCTCTACAATGGTGAACGTTATTCTTCATATTTAGTAATTTGAAACGGTCCAGTACTTCGCTATATATAGTTTAAGCCATTCGTGCCCTCCTGGAGCAGCATTCCTTCGTCAGCTACTGATATGATAAACATCGACAGTACTGTTCCGTTCAGTGTAAGAGACGTAGACCAGATATCTAGAGAGCCCATCCGCCAGTTTGCGCTAGTTGTCAAAACCATAAAATACATGGCCCAAAGGAGGCGACCTCGTCGTGCAGTCGATGTGTGGCAGCGGCAGCGGCAGTAACTCCTTACGGCGACGTCTCCGGCCACGTTACGCCGTTCGACCTTCGTCAGATCAATACACGCGGCGGCCCTCGTCATGACCCGTATTCTGGGCGGCAACAGTCCCATGTCAGTGTGTGGCCTCGCGTACCTCCAGCGTTAAAGGGAACGTCAAGAGTTCAGCGTACAGCGTACTGCTGCTTTCCAGTGTCATTGACCAAAAAGTGATATTTTTTTTCGTGCAGGCGGCTACGTACCAGTATCCGTAGGGCTTTCACCTGTTACTTATTTGTTCCAATGAAAGTCAATTTCATTAGAGGTGTATTCCTTATTTTATTTTGATGTTATATGCCATAATAAATTTCAAAAACCATATTGTCATATCTACTGGTACCTCTTAAGCGTGCTTCATGGATCGATGCCGGCCGTTGTGGCCGAATGGTTCTAGGCGCTTCAGTCCGGAACCGCATTGCTGCTACGGTCACAGGTTCGAATCCTGCCTTAGGTTAGTTAGGTTGAAGTAGTACAAAGTTCTAGGGGACTGATTTCCTCAGATGTTAAGTCCCATGGTGGTTAGAGCGATTTGAACCATTTGAACCATGAATCGATGGCAGTAAGTCCTGTAACTTACACACCAGCAAGGGAGGCATCTGTAATGTGACTGCCGCAAAGTATAACACGAATTATTATTCTTTACTGCAGTCATATTATAGGTGCGCCCTTGATGGTACGTCAGTCACAGTACTTAGCAGTTAGAGTACTTAAGGTATTCTACTGAGGAAACACGCCTAAGAAGTACCAGTAGACGAGGGAATATTATATTGAAATTGACGTACAAAACGTCAAAATAAAATAAGAAATACGGCTGTAAGGAAATTTACTTTTACTGGAACAAATAAAACGTGGTGTTCTCCAATCACAGAGAGCGTCACTGAGTTGCGGTTTAAAACATTTCCTGTTTTCTAAATACGATGCTGTTCCAAACGATGGGAAAGCTGCTCGTGCATCATCGTTCGTTTCATCGTCCGTAGTTTGCTATCGGAACTGTATGAGATAAGGAGCGCTATTGAGGTACCCTCGAAACGGGTATGTTTTTGCAGAAGAGACAGCTTCTGTGATGCTAAAAACCGGGAGAAGTACTGGTCGTAGCGTCGTTTGTGCTTAGATAGCCCAATTTGTAATAGCATTGCCCCCGAAAGGCAGTCGTCCAGGAACGTGTACTAGTCCCCCAAACAGTTTCAATCTGTTGAGGTTTCAGGCCGGTAACGGACAAATATAACCAGGCAACAGGCAAATAATAATGAGACAAGCATTCTACCCCCGACACAGTTCAAAGTGCAAAGCTATAATGCGTTTTCTGATAAAAAATCCGCACGATAATCTCAGTTGATAGTTTCATGTAGTCTGTAAAGCGATCACTGAATTCATCTAAAGGGTAGTGGTATAAAGCTATATCTTTCAACGTTATTTGTGATCAGAAAGTTGACATCGTACAGTAGTAATTTCTACAAAAGTTTCTTTGAAATAGATCTACTGCCCAACAGTGTCCGCCCCGGTAGTGCGACGGAATGTCGTATCAAGGGGCCTGGGCTCGATTACCAGCAGGTTTGGAGATCCTCTCCACTCAGGAACTGGGTGTTGTGTTGTCCTAATTATCACCATCTCATCGACACGCAAGTCGCCGCAGTGGCATCATCTCAAAAGGCTTGTACGTACCAAGCGAACTGTCTAACCGACGGGAGGCCCTAGCCACACGACACTTCGTTTCATTTCACTGCCCATTAGTGACATATGAAAATCTGTACCGGACCGAAACCCGGACCCGGGTTCCACAGTTATCGCGTTTCGTAGGTGGCTACTGTGTCGTAGACCTATACCTAATTCAGCTGAGATCAAAGGATTCGCAGTCAGCGAACTGATTTCGAAGTATTTCGTACGCCTGTGGAGCGTCACTACTGTCTGTCCTTTGAGACTTAATCTTAAGTAAAAGTTTATTTGATGTATATCAGTAACATCGTACATTGTAGTAAATAACATTTTTTGACGGCGACAAAGAGAGGGAGCGCACTGAGCACTCTGCTCTCGTCCTTATAAGAGAGGTTAAACACGCCGTCCACCAACCAGGTTTAGACACTGTGATCTTCCTAAAGCCACTGTAAAGACGTCGGAATGATTACCAATATAAGGGTTATAAGACTCAGACACGTGCCTTCGGTTCATCTTTCTCGTGTAAGAAGAGTGGAACTGCTTGTGGACAAAAGCCGGCGGTCCTTTGTACTTAATAGTTGGTTGAACGCACCCTACAGATTTCACCTTGAAAATTGGGAAAATTCTGTAATGAGACTTCTATAAAAGTTCAATTTTTTCTTAACACAGAAATCACATTAGATTTTTCATATGCTCTGATACCACGAGATGAGCCTTGGTGCGTGTAGGGAGAGCGTAGGAAGTCTCCGTTAAGCCAGCATCGAAATCAGTGAATTTCAAACGGGTGCAGTGAAAACTCAAATACTGACTTTACATTGCTTCGCTTGCAAGAATGAAGAGGCATGCTGACCATGTTAAAGCCTGCTCCATAATCTGGTTTTGGAAGCTTAAATTTAACACGGTAGGAATGCCAGGAGTTCGAAAAGAATGAATCTGTTGAGCATGGGTATATCTCGGTTTGGACGATGTAAAGGGCTGCAATCTGATGACGAGAAGCTGTATATCATTTTTCAACTGCAATAATGGAAGAATAATCATCGTTCCTTTTAGTTTTTTAAAGAGGGAAAATATTTTTTATATTCTTGAATTCTCAAAGGACTACATACGTGTTTACTACAGTCTAATAATTGAATTTTCGTATAATCGTTCTTAAGTTCATATTGAAAGCACCCTGTTTAACAAAATCTTTATTCATCATATACTAGCTGTACCGAACCAGGCGTTGGTGTGGATTATTCTTTTTAAATGAAATAGAATGAAAAGAGGACTGACACATTTCTAGTATACCGGATGTATCAAAAAGAATCATCCAATTTAAAAAAAAAAAACACAACTATTATGTTTTTGAGGTATGCGCATGAACTCCGTGCTGTTGGAAAGAGACAACTCTAGAGCTTATCGTGGTTCCCGCTAGGTAGCCACAGTGTGCGACCACTTTAGTTGTAGTAAAAATGGGGTCGGGACAACAGAAAGCGTTTTGTGTTCTACGTTTTGCGCGGTGCGGGTCAGTAATAACTGTTCAGTGTGACTTCGTAACAGGTATGGTGAGGATCCTCCTACAGCACAGAGCATTAGACGATGCCCTGAGCAATGCCGAGAAACATGGTTTGTGTAAAGGCAAATCGCCGGGACGTTCCCGAGTGTCTGATATAGACCGCGAATGCATCCGTCATTGTTTCACAAGGAGTCCGCAGAAATCCGTTCGCCGTGCAGCTCGACATCTCAACACGCCTCCCGATGTCCGTCTGATGTGTGTTGCGTCGACGTTTACGTATGAACAATACAAAATTCAGCTACTGCAAACGCTTCGTGAAGGTGACAAACAACAACGTACGAAGTTCTGTAACTTTGTTCTTCACAAGATAGAGGATGACACAGTTTCCTTCCACGCTTAGTATTTAGTGACGAGGCAACATTCTATTTAATAGAGCAATTTCACGGGAAAAGGTGTATCGTCCATTTTTCTTTCCAGAGATCACTGTTACAGTAGGCACATATCTCAATATGCCTGACCACTTTCTTTAGCCATAGTTGGAGACTGAAGAAAACGACTTACCAACAGGTTGGGGCACTGGAACACAGGCATCTGTAAGTGCGAAAATTTTGAAAACATAGGATTACTGCAAGATGGATTGATCGCACTGGACCAAATGATTTAGCCTTACATTACTGTCTTCGGAGGTCACCGGACCTGACTGTATGTGACTATTTCTTGTGGGGGTTTATAAAACACTGTTAATGTGCCTCCGTTGTGCCGATGAATGAAGTGAGACATTGCAGCTGTGGAAGCTGCTTGCTCGCTGCAGTGTGGGAACAATTTCAGTACCGCATTGATATCTGTGGTGCATCTCAAGGTGGGGCATAGTGAACAAGAATAAAATGGTATGAAAAAATCTTTGAGTTTCTCGTTCATTAAAAAACAAAATTTATTGTATATGTTTATCAGTTTCAGAAATATAGGCGTGCCAAATCGGATGATCCTTTTGGCACACCCTGTTTTTCGTATCATATCTTTAGCTTGTGTGCTGGCGTCTTAGCAGCAGATGTTGGAGTATTTTCTGAAACTGGGCTATGCTTGGCACTCCTAAATAAGTATGGGTTTTCGATATACCTGTACATCATAACTCATTCCACCCTCACTCTCTGCGCACCTCCTTCTTCCCCCCTCCCCCCCCTCCACCTCTACGTCCATTTCCTCCACCCTTCCCTGTCCTCTTACTTCTCTGACCTCGATCCTTGTTTATTGTTATTGTAAACCAAACTCATTTGCAACTCAAGTCGCGTAAAATGACTGGGTAAACCGGTTGGGATAATTGGTGTCTGGGGCTCTCTCCAGCTGCTGGAAATGTGAGGACAGTATCTTCAGTGGCAGTATTTCGCACAGTTTTAATCTGTGAACGGTAGGATTAGAAAGTTTCGGACGATTCAGACTTTGTGGTAGTGTTACAATCATAGGCCGATGAGACATAAATACAATTCATTGCATAAAGAAGCACATAGCCTATGTCTATCTGAATGTTTGTTAGTGTATCGTGTAAAAATATAAAGTATATCGATCAAGACCTTTTCGAGGTTTTCGGTAACAACGTTTCCTTTTATATATTACAAACACATCTGCCGGAAACATAGATTACCAAATGGCCTCAACTCCATAAGACACCTCGAATAACACACACAGATCTATACTAATACGTAGGTATACAAAACCACGCTCGTATTCAAATGAAACAAGCAGAGACATACCCACACTGAAATTTTATTCATGGTGTGACCCTTATTAACGTTTAACTCAATCTGCTCCTCCCTCCCCCCCCCCGTTTCCAGCGACGAAGATGACGCACAGACAAGTAATTCAATATAAGACACATGGGGCATCAAGTATCTGAAAATATCTTAAAAGTGCATGACAAATATTTAACATATCACTTCACCAGATGACGCTGTTCACCGCACGTGCGATGGTGGAGGTTATCTGTCTGTCGCATCTGATCATCCCACCCAAGTGAAGCATTCACGTTCGTGTGGCCCGGAGGCTACGTGCGTAACTTTACCGCATGGGCCTCGGGTTCAGAGTCTTGAGTCAGGCAGGCAGTATATTTATGTAGTGAGTTATTATTTATGCGTTTGCATTAATGAAACATTCACTGTATTACTTATCGGCCTCACGGTCTCAGTTTGGTTACCTGCAACGTACAGTAGAAGAAAAACCTACCAATTAAGCCACAAGTGAATAAGGATATGCTTCCGAATTGCATCGGTACCATTAAATGACCTACGTGTTCTTTACTAAATATGATCTGTAAACGGATATAGGGACAAATGGCAAGAAACACAGAGTAAGAACAGCTTTTGCCCTGTTACAGCGAGGATAATAATTTTGTAACTTCTACGTTTACAACATCTGATTTACAAAAGGTGTTCGAAAGCAGACTAGCCTAGCGGAGCAATGTCTAACACTGCCTCCTCCAGTAAACTCCACTTCATAGCTTTACTAGCGGAAGTAAAGCTGTGACAATGGTTCCTGAATCTTGCTTGTATAGCTCAGTTTGTAGAGCACTTACCAGGAAAGACGAAGGTCCCGAGTTCGAGGCTTGGTCCGGCACATGGTTTTAATCTACCAGCAAGTTTCAGCCTGATTTAGGTTCCTGCAACTTCCCTCACTCTCTTAAGAAAAATGCCAGGGCGGTTCCTCTCAAAAGACACGGTCTATTTCCTTTCCCGTCCTGCTTAAACCGAGTTTGTACTCCGTCTCTGTTGACCTCGTTGTGTACAGAGTGTTCAACATTAATTTTCCTTCCTTACATTACGGGCAAGTTGCACTTATTACATCTAATTATTTAGTGGTTGTCACAGATTTCGTCGCTATTCGGTAACGGCGTAGTAAAATGTAGGGCGTCCCACATAAAACCTGTACGTTTCATGTACCGGTTAATCATCTCCAATTGAATTGCTTGTGAAGTGGCAACACTATCTCGAAAGTTGGCTACACTACATTTTAGCGGAAAGCTGAGTGCAGCTTTGTGTTCGTGCTTCAGTTGTTGTGAGAAACTTGTATTGTTGTGCTCTTACAGAAATGCGGCTGTCTGTATTAAAACAGCGAATGGATATTGTAGAGGGTACCATAGTGACATGCTCCATGAAGGAATGTAAGGCGAAGTATTGTGCTAGGAAATTCCCCACGAGCAGAACTATTCAAGATCTGCACAGGATATAGTGGACAGATGAACAGATGACCAACAGAGAGGATCCTAGAAAATACAGACAGAATTCACATAACGTTACGAAAATTCCCATTAAGTCAGTAAGGAGGCTGCCGCAGCAGGTTGGTCTATCTCAGAGATCGTGTCATCGCGTACTACAAGTTATGAAATGAAAAGCCTATCCTATTAGTATGGTGCAAGGATTGAGATCTGAAGATAAGAAAAAATACAGTTCACTATTGTAACTGGTTACTGACATCAATTTCTAAAGGTTAGTTGGACGTCTTGTTTCCACTTCGTGTCAGATGACGCTTGGTTTCATTTGTCGGATAAAATTCCACATTTGCAGATACTAGTCGCAGGACAACCCACGTATTCCGCATGCAGAAACTCTCCACTCAGAAAAGATAGGCGTGTGTTGTGTATTATCCGGCATGTGCATTACTGACCAAATTTTCCAATTATACCTTAAGGAGTGCCACATGTCTAGAAAACTTTTAGTCGTTCTATGCACAGTTAACAGATGCAGAAAAGCTGCATGCAGTGTTCCAACCAAAGTATGACCCGCATCACCAACGTGTTCCCCGAAGATAAACTTGTCAGTGGGGTATACAATGCATATTTGAACCATCAGCTGTTTTTATTTTACACCCAAACATCTACCGGTTTCGGTGTTGAGCCATCTTCACAGATGAAGGTTTGAAATGCTTTAAGCCGCGATATTGCATTAGTCATTACTTAAGATGTGTAGTGCATACCATGAGTGTAAATATATAACACACGACTTTAAAAGCAAACATACGAAGACTAAATGTATACTGAGCAATTCGTATGGTTCCCTTTAATGTCCTGTGTCACATATTTACACTCATGGTATGCACTACACATCTTAAGTAATGACTAATGCAATATGGCGGCTTAAATCTTTTTAAACCTTCATCAGTGAAAATGGCCCAAGACCGAAACCGGTAGCAGTTTGGGTGTGAAATAAGAACACCTGATGGTTCAAATATGCATTTCATACATTACATAACAGCTGTTGACAGTAACCTTCCAAAATTGTCAGTAGAGGCCTCTGACCTCCAAGGCCCCGGACTTAACAACGTATGATTTTTATTTATCGGGAATACTAAAAAACAATATGTATGTCGACAATTCTCGCACAATAGACGATATTAAACGCAACATTGCATGAGAAATTAACAACATCACGCCTGCAGAAGTGCCGCGTGTTACTGGTAACGTCACATGAAATCAGCGATGCCTGGATGCCCATAGCCACCAATTCCAGCATCTCTGACAAAGAGGTAACATTAAGCTTTTAATTTCGGGCCTATACTAAAAAACAATGTTTAGTCGACAATCCTCGCACAATAGACGCTATTAAACGCAACATTGCAAGAGAAATTACATCACACCTGCAGAACTGTAGCGTGTTCCCGGTAACATCACACGAAATCAGCAATGCCTGGATGCCCATGACCACCAATTCCAGCATCATCTCTTATAAACAGGTAACACTTTTAATTTCGGGCTTGTGGCGAACGGTTTTTGCTTGGGCTCCCCGCGCTAACTCGTCTTTACACGCATTTATTAGGAGCGCAGGGTAATTGTTTACATTGACGAACGATTGCCTTTCTAACTATATTTCAGAAATCATAATCATTGGACCAAAGTGTATTGGAAGCCTGTACTTAGAAATCCATCAAATGCCTCGTACAATTCTTAATTTGTGTAGCTCATTGCAGCTCCAATACATGGATTTAGTAGCAGACGTCTATGAATTTCTGTTCAACAATTTAATCGTTTAACTGCGTCTATCTTGGGCACATCTGGAATAATTTTCACTTCCTCTTGAAGGCTGCATCTACTCCTTATTTGTTCCCCAAAAGTCACCTGACGGAGCATGGTGGAGGATACTTTGTTTACTATTCACATTCCCCCACCCCCTTCCTCCGCAGCCCCTTTTTTCTGTAGCAGGCCCTAATTGTGCGTTCACTAAACGGTAGTTGTTAAATCTGCACTTCTGTGTTAGCTGGAATCCCTATAATTTTACGTTCACGGCCTTCTCAATAACCGTATGTAGGCGAAGTAAGCCAGAGCGTGATGAACACCGCATCTATTGGAACGTCTGCCACCAAAGTCGCATGAGC
Source organism: Schistocerca cancellata (assembly GCF_023864275.1). Lineage (NCBI taxonomy): Eukaryota > Metazoa > Arthropoda > Insecta > Orthoptera > Acrididae > Schistocerca > Schistocerca cancellata. The sequence continues at coordinate 449,931,216 of NC_064628.1, read as the reverse complement.
ATCTCGTCGCACATTTGCGCCTACTAAACTAATCTGTGACTAAATGTGCAGATCTACTTTGAATTACTTTTTTCCCTATCCATCCTACTGGGCAAGGATCCCAAACGAATGAGCAATATTTAGGGAGTGTTGCTAGGTAACTCATTCCTGGATGGATTAAACTTCGAACCAATCTTAATCTGGCATCTGCGTTACATAGTATTAGTTAATGTGGTCATTCCACTTTAAATCGCTCCGTACACATACTGCTAGATACGAAGGGATTTTTTTAAGAAAATAAGCTACTCATTACTGTGGCCGGACAAGTTGGCTCTAAGCACTATGGGACTTAACTTCTGAGGTCATCAGTCCCCCAGAACTTAGAACTACTTAAACCTAACTAACCAAAGGACATCACACACATCCATGCCCGAGGCAGGATTCGAACCTGCGACCGTAGCGGTCACGCGGTTCCAAACTGAAGCGCCTAGAACCACACGGCCACACCGGCCGGCCCGGCAGGACAAGTAACTTTTATTGAATGCTGCACTGTAGAGCCCCACAGATAAACGATAATGGTTTTCAACATAGTTACCAAGTTTCTGTAAATAACGACAGAAATGTTCAACCAATCGTTCGATTCCTCCGCAGTAGAAATTCGTTCCTTGCTTTCGGAGCCATTCGACAAGCGCAGTTTCAACATCGCCATCGTTGGAAAACTGTCACTGTTGCGAATCAGTTCTTCGATCGCCTGGTGATTGTGTCTGTGGTTGACGTCGATGTTGATTGCCTTCCTTCCAAATCGGAACCACCCACGTTCAAAACAATGTTCAAATGTGTGTGAATTCGTAAGGAACCAAACTGCTGAGGTCATCGCTCCCTATACTTAGACACTACTTAAACTAACTTATGCTAAGAACAACACACACACACCCATGCCCGAGGGAGGACTCGAACCTCCGGCGGGAGGGGCCACGCAATCCGTGACACTGCATCTCAAACCCTGCGGCCACTCCGCGTGGCAACCACCCACGTCCGTGTGGCATTGGTATAACTATTAGCATCATTTCATTGTGTCTGGACGCGACTTCTTGATCAGTATACCACCAGAATAACACGGTGAGTCTTTGTAGAATTTAGACGTTTCACCCACAGTTGAGATTTGATAAAAGATTACACCTGCCACGCCGTTTCACCTTAACAGTGCCATGCTCCTGTTAAGAGGAAAGCAGCAAATCTCTGTCTACATGAAGCCCAGAACAAATAATCTCGTCTGAAAATACTCAAATCTTGTTGAGCAATCGCCTAGGCGTCGGATATGTGTAACTTATTTATTGAAGTCCTCTCGTGTTTTAGATATATTACTGCTTTAACTGATCGTTTTAGAGTCGTGTAATCATATAAGACCAAATCTGTCCGCCTATTTACGCGAAGTGCGTTACATTTGTTTATGATAAGGATCAACTGTCTATAGCTTACTGAAAAATTCTTTTCGGACGAGCAACGGAAGGTAACATTATTTGCCTCATGCGACTGTTGCGTGATATCCAACGCGGCAGGTTATACGAACACCGCGCTATTTTTGCCACTAAAATCCGTTTCCACTGGAGATGAAAAACGACATCCAGAGCGCATGAAATCCGATTCCGCTTCCTGCCAGTCTTCCGAGCAAACTGGTGAGCCGCCGCTGTATTTATAGCACTGTGTGTGTGTGTGTGTGTGTGTGTGTGTGTGTGCAGGCGCACTGCTCGGCGCCTCTTAGTGACACGGGCAGGTGTATTCCAACCACGTCTCGCTCTGAATATCGAAATGTAGAGCTGCGAATAGAGCCTCGATGACATATGTCACAGCAGCACCGAGAGTTTAATGACACAAAGTGAAAATTATGTCAGTTGTGCTCAAGAGTGACCCTGTAACATGATTAAAGTGTTAAGCAGAAACGTATATGCGTCCGCTACTAAATCCATGAATTTGAGCAACAATGAACTGCACAAATTAGAAGTTGTACGAGGCATTTAATGTATTTCTCAGTATAGATTTCCAGTAAACTGCAATTCATTGATAATGATTTCTGGAAAATATTGTGAGGTTGGTGATGAACGTGTATGAAGTCACGTAAAACCCGTTTGCCTCAGGCCCGTGATCCAGGTAACTATGGACTAACTAAAAAGTAGAGGTAATAGTTAACAGTAGCGTTAAAAATATCTTACCAGTTTATAAGAGAAGCTGGAAGTGTTAGCTAATTTCTCTAGTAATATTCCGTTTAGTAGCGTCTACTGTGCTAGCATTGTCAGTATACGCTCTGCTTTTTAGTGTGTCCCATAAACAAACATCATGCTTTATTAAGTCCGTGGACCTTGCGGGGCAGAGGCCTCTACTGACAAGTCCGTCTTCGGGTGACACGTCGGTAATGTGGGTCATACTTTGGCTGGAATACTGCATACAGCTTCTTTGTATTTGTTATCTGCGCAGAGAAAGAGTCAAAGATCTATAGCTGTTCGCACTCTTTAACGTATCATTGATATTACAAACAAAACGCTTACTTTCTTAGAGTATCGAGATCCTTCAAGCAAAATATGTGGGTTGTCTTGCAACCAATATCTGCAATTCTGGGAGTTTACATAACCTGACTAAAGGAACTAGGCCTCATCTGACATGAAGTAAAGCAAGGGATCCAAATAAGGGTTTACAATTGATGTTAACAGCCCGTTACAATATTGAACTCCTTTTTTTCTCATCTTCAGATGTCAACTCTTGAACCTCACTCACACGATAGGCTTTTAATTTCATATCCTTTAGTAAGTGATGACACGATTTACGAGTTACGCCAGCCTGCTGCAGTTAACTCCTTACCAGCATGCGGGGACTTCTCGTAAGGTTATGCGAATTCTATCTATAGTTTCAGAGGTACTCACTGTTTGTCTCTTATTCCCCTGCAGATTTTGAACGAATACTACAGCCCTCCATTTCTCGTACAGATCTTGAAGAGTGCTAGTCGTGGGGAGTTTCCTACCAGGATACATCGCATTACATTCCTTGATGGAGCCGGTCTTTACAATAAAATTTCGCTGTTCTAATGCAAACTGACCCATTTCTGCAAGGACTCAACAATACGAGCTTCTCACAACAACTGATGCACAAACACATAGCCGCACTTACATTTTCCGTAAAATTCAGTGTAGCCAACATACAGACAGCGTTGCCACTTCACGAGCAACTCAAGTAGACATCATTAACTAGTACTGTACGTGAGGTGTACTGGTTTTATTGCGCCATTACCGAATGGCGTTGGAAGCTGTGACAACCTCAAAGTGATTAGAAATAAGTAGTGCAACTTACCGTAATGGAAGCAAGAAATGTTAGTCCCTGACGGTCTGTCGACAACGGGGTCAGTACGGGCGGAGCACAAGCTCGGATGAATAAGACGGGAAAGGAAGTAGGCCGTGCCCTTTGAAAGGAACCGCTCTAGCATTTCCCTTCCACGATTGCCCTAAATCGCCGAAGCCTAAATAAGGCTACTAGATTAAGACTGTTTGCCGGACCGAGACTCGAAATCGGAACATTTGCCTTTCGCGGACGTTCTTTTTCTTTTCTTTTTAACACCTACTACATGATTGAAATGTTGCATGGATTGAGAAAGCAAATAAAAACCTCTATTGTTTGAAAATGAAGGACGACGTTCTTCATAAAATAAAACAATGTTCCTTGTAAACGTAAAACATAAGTAAGTACATTTTGTCAACATCCTCTTTTTGTGTAAACGTAAATAAGTGTACAGTCTCACCATCAGCAGCAACCCAACTTCTTTGTTTTTTTTTTTTTGTTTTTTTTTTTATGGGGAGCACATGAGAAAGAATACAAATAGTCTGCGGATACAGAGCTATGCTTGAATATGATAAACGTATGTAAGGAAAAAAATTAGAAGATGAAGAGAAAAGAGAAGTGAAAGAAACTACGAATACTTGCTGCTTCATGCTCCACTTTGGCACGCCGTCAGAACAACGTCCATTCTGCCATTGACCATTAGAAGGGGAACATGGGAACATCCAGTCTTGGCTAGTACGTTTCGTTAAGATTCCAGCTCCGAGGTGCGTTGGCGAAAACACTCTGTAAATAGTTCTCGAATATAGCCCGGTAATGTCGGCGAAGAGTATGGTGGTGTTCTTGAAGGCGTGTCCAGAAGTCCGCCGGGTCGACGATATCGTCCCGGAAGAGCTAGTTGATAGCCATTCCACTGATCCATTTGACGGCGTTCCACTTAGATGATGGAAAGGAGGTCGTGTCAGGGTATAAGATTATGGTAGGAGAAACGTGATGTGGGCGGTACTCGGAGGTAGAAAGCCACAATCTTCTGTACGAGGGTCTAGACTGCTGCTGCTGGCCCACAATCAAAACGATGTAAATCTGTATCTTCAACAGTTCATTTGAGATATAGAGTTGAGTCCACCAGCGCGATGCGATGCAGTTTCTGCCTTGTAGTATATTTCCCGTTGACGAGATGGTACCACGCCGCGGTGGTGTCAGTGGCGTGGTGTGGTTGGTGGATCGTTTTCCGAACGTAGTCCATGAAACCTGGGAGTGGCGTGCTTCGACGGGGTTTCGGGGTGGGTACGTTCGGAGAGGGTGGTAGATGTCGCGGGTGGTCCTCTTCCTGGTCCTGGGGAGCTCAGTGCATATGTAGCTGTACTGTAAGGTGCCAGGCAAATCCAACACCTTCCATGAAAACCCTGACATGATAAGCAAATCCGGCAGTATGTCACATAGCTCCGAATAAATCCTGACATTAAATTAACCAAAGTAGTACGATCAACGAGTGAGCAAATGGAATACCACAGACTAACACAAGAACGCCTAAATGCATGTCGTACCTTCCCACCGTGAAACAGACGCAGTTACGAGGGAGGAAACGAGAACAGAAGCCGAGAGCAGAACCGTGTTAAGCTAGAAGGCCCTACGATAAGGAACGGACACCCACGTCGCCAGCCAACCACCAGGACCATCCCCCAGCCCATGTTAAAAGATAGAGCCCTCCAGAAGAACAGTATAGATCTTACGATAACACCAGCTGCAAGTTTTAGCGTGAGACTTTTTCGCGTCTCTGTTACGTTGCAAACGTTAAAAACATTGCCGCACCACGAAAAGAATAACATTTCTCAGTGGATGGACAGAATTTTTGTAGGTGGAGCTTAAGGTTAACATTGAGAACCTGATTGGTCAGATGAAAACACAGCCAGATAGTTTTTTTTAAACCAACTTCGGTAAATTGTAATAAGGAGAAGTTAGGAGAGAGCTGCTTCCGAGACGGCGAGGTGCGTGGAGCTGTGCCGCCCGCCGGCCCCTGGCGAACACCGACAAGGTAATGAACACACGCGATGCCGCATTTTTCAGTTATATGATATTCACATTTGCTACGTAAGTTAAATTCTGAAACGCGATGATTTTTCTGTTATATAATTATTGAGAAGCCACATCAGCCACTGTAATTTACGACAAGTTAGATAAGTAACTAAAGATAATTGAGGGTTACTGTAGACCATTTTGATAGTTTTCTCTTTTGTGAGACTTTATTTAAACCTAGATTACAGATGTGATATGGCATATGTCATCCTTCGATCCATTGTAGAACTTGGAAACCCACTCAGGGAATATTCGTTCACATTTTTGTTGAACGCAGTTGGTTTTTATCATCCTGTATTAAAGTATTTCCTTTTATCAATAGTGCAATTTATAAACAATGTTTTGTGAGTAGAATAAAATTTCCAATGGTAAACTTAACTGCTTTTTCGACGTTATTTTACCATCATCATCATCATCATTTAAGACTGATTATGCCTTTCAGCGTTGAGTCTGGAGCATAGCCCCCCTTATACAGTTCCTCCATGATCCCCTATTCAGTGCTAACATTGGTGCCTCTTCTGATGTTAAACCTATTACTTCAAAATCATTCTTAACCGAATCCAGGTACCTTCTCCTCGGTCTGCCCCGACTCCTCCTACCCTCTACTGCTGAATCCATGAGTCTCTTGGGTAACCTTGCTTCTCCCATGCGTGTAACATGACCCCACCATCTAAGCCTGTTCGCCCTGACTGCTACATCTATAGAGTTCATTCCCAGTTTTTCTTTGATTTCCTCATTGTGGACACCCTCCTGCCATTGTTCCCATCTACTAGTACCTGCAATCATCCTAGCTACTTTCATATCCGTAACCTCAACCTTGTTGATAAGGTAACCTGAATCCACCCAGCTTTCGCTTCCATAGAACAAAGTTGGTCGAAAGATTGAACGGTGCACAGATAACTTAGTCTTGGTACTGACTTCCTTCTTGCTGAAGAGAGTAGATCGTAGCTGAGCGCTCACTGCATTAGCTTTGCTACACCTCGCTTCCAGTTCATTCACTATGTTGCCATCCTGTGAGAATATGCATCCTAAGTACTTGAAACCGTCCACCTGTTCTAACTTTGTTCCTCCTATTTGGCACTCCATCCGTTTATATTTCTTTCCCACTGACATTAATTTCGTTTTGGAGATGCTAATCTTCATACCATAGTCCTTACATTTCTGATCTAGCTCTGAAATATTACTTTGCAAACTTTCAATCGAATCTGCCATCACAACTAAGTCATCCGCATATGCAAGATTGCTTAATTTGTGTTCACATATCTTAATCTCACCCAGCCAGTCTATTGTTTTTAACATATGATCCATAAATAATATGAACAACAGTGGAGACAGGTTGCAGCCTCGTCTTACCCCTGAAACTACTCTGAACCATGAACTCAATTTACCGTCAACTCTAACTGCTGCCTGACTATCCACGTAAAGACCTTTAATTTCTTGCAAAAGTTTGCCTCCTATTCCATAATCTTGTAGAACAGACAATAACTTCCTCTAGGAACCCGGTCATATGCCTTTTCTAGATCTATAAAGCATAGATACAATTCCCTGTTCCACTCATAACACTTCTCCATTATTTGCCGTAAGCTAAAGATCTGGTCCTGACAACCTCTAAGAGGCCTAAACCCACACTGATTTTAATCCAATTGGTCCTCAACTAATACTCGCACTTTCCTTTCAACAATACCTGAGAAGATTTTACCCACAACGCTGATTAAAGAGATACCTCTGTAGTTGTTACAATCTTTTCTGTTTCCATGTTTAAAGATTGGTGTGATTACTGCTTTTGTAGAGTCTGATGGAACCTGTCCCGACTCCCAGGCCATTTCAATTATCCTGTGTAGCCATTTAAGTCCTGACATTCCACTGTATTTGATGAGTTCCGACTTAATTTCATCCACCCCAGCCGCTTTATTGCACTGCAAACTATTGACCATTTTTTCCACTACCTCAAATGTGATCCTATTTCCATCATCATTCCTATCCCATTCTACCTCGAAATCTGAAACATTACTGATCGCATTTTCACCTACATTGAGCAACTCTTCAAAATATTCCCTCCATCTGCCCAAGGTATCCACAGGATTCACCAGCAGTTTTCCTGACCTGTCCAAAATACTTGTCATTTCCTTCTTCCCTCCCTTTCGAAGACTGCTAATTACACTCCAGAATGGTTTTCCAGCAGCTTGACCCATAGTCTCCAACCTGTTTCCAAAGTCTTCCCACGATTTCTTCTTGGATGCTGCAATTATCTGTTTGGCTTTGATTCTTTCTTCAACATAACTTTCTCTGTCTACCTGGGTTCTGGTATGTAGCCATTTTTGATACGCCTTCTTTTTCCTTTTACAGGCTGCCTTGACTGTGTCATTCCACCAAGCTGTTTGCTTCAACCTACTTTTACACACTACTGTTCCAAGACATTCTTTAGCCACTTCTAGTACTGTGTCCCTGTACCTTGTCCATTCCTTTCCCAATGACTGTAATTGACTACATTCAATTAACTGGTACCTTTCTGAGATCGCTGTTATGTACTTGTGCCTGATTTCCTTATCCTGAAGTTGCTCCACTCTTATCCTCCTACATATGGACCTGACCTCCTGCACTTTCGGCCTCACAATCCCAATTTCAATGCAGATTAAATAATGATCAGTGTCATCAAAGAATCCCCTGAATACACGTGTGTCCCTCACAGCCTTCCTGAATTCCTGATCTGTTATTGTATAGTCAATGACAGATCTGGTTCCCCTGCCTTCCCAAGTATACCGGTGAATGTTCTTATGTTTAAAAAAGGAGTTTGTGATTACTAAGCCCATACTGGCACAGAAATCCAAGAATTGTTTCCCGTTCCTGTTGGCCTCCATATCCTCTCTAAATTTACCCATAACCTTTTCATACCCTTCTGTTCGATTTCCAATCCTGTCGTTAAAATCACCCATGAGCAGAACACTGTCCTTGTCCTTTACTCTAACAATTACATCACTGAGTGCCTCATAAAAACTATCCATCTTATCTTGATCTGTCCCTTCACAATGCGAATATACTGACACAATCCTAATTTTCTTGCTAGACACTGTCAAATCTATCCACATCAGTCGTTCGTTTACATACCTTATTGCAACTACGCTGGGTTCCATTTCTTTCCTGATGTAAAGCCCTACACCCAATTGTGCTATTCCTGCTTTGACTTCTGACCGGTAGACCTTGTATTCTCCCACTTCCTCTTCTTTCTCACCCCTTACCCGAATGTCACTAACAGCTAAAACGTCCAGCCCCATCTTACTTGCAGCCTCTGCCAGCTCTACCTTCTTCCCAGAGTAGCCTCCATTGATATTAATAGCTCCCCATCTCATTGCCATTTGTTTGCCAAGTCGTATCTTAGGAGTCCCTGGTTTGTCAGTTAGAGGAAGGACTCCGTCACCTCCAAAGGTCCGAGGCATTTTGCTCTGATTGTTGCCAGCATCATATTTAAAGTACCAGGGAAGCAGGTTGCTAGCCTTACTTGCCCCGAGTCCCATTGGGTTTTACCCCTAACGGCTGAGGGACTAACCCGTGGATTTGGTAGTCTTTGCCGTATGAGCACAAAGGTGACCACGACTCAGAATATGTCCGAGATGCCCAGCCTTATTCCAAAGTAACTGGTATCCCGACTGTCGGGACCACTTACTTGGCCACTCATACGTTGCCCGTGGTTCATGAACTAGGACATGACTACAGGAACCCACACCATGGACTACCAGCTAACTAAAAATAGGATTGCCTTGAACCCCTTGCACTAAATTTAGTTAGTATTAAGATTCTTTTACAGGGAGTGCAGTGGAGCTGACGCTGAAATCATTAAGTATTTGGTTATATCATCGCTAGTCTCACTGAACTCTACATGTCATGTGTGGTCTGGCGCCTCCTTACCAGCAACAGGTCCCAGGTTCAAACTAGTCAATTCCCTGAAAAACACGCTTAGAGCGTCGTTGCGCGAAAGTGGTAGGGAGACACGACTTAGAACAAACAGACACCACGCAGAATGTTAGAGTACTCCAAAAAGAATCAGCCGATGTGCGACATCGGATGTGGAATGTGAGCCAAGACGTCGGTGGGTGTCTCGAAACAGGTATGAGCTCGGTGGTCAGCATTGCAGTAGAACTAGCATTTCATACTGGACTTCGAAGATGTCTCCAGAACATACAAAATACCCGAAAGCCACCTGTACTCTGGCTGCCATTGTCACAGTGATGGGCAGAATCTGCACGATGTGGGGTATACGGGCTGCCAGATGGGTACTGAAGAAGGTGACTCTCTGGCACATATTCAGCGGGCGTAGTAGGTGATTTTGTATGTTTGGCTTGACGCGTTGCAGTAGCGCCCGAAAATTGAACTCCGAGATGCGGCGAATGTGTCGCGTGTACACCAATCCGAGACAGCGAAGAGTGTCCACCAGCTGAAAGGGGACTACGCTGTCTGCGGAAGGCCGCGGCCGATCTTCAAGGCGCATGATTTTGCGACGTACATAGCCGTCACTGTCCCACACTGTAATGGGTAATCCACTGCAATGCAGCTTGTACCTCGGCCGCTGCACGTATGACGAGGACCAAGTCATCCGCGTACGCTCGGCAGCGGAACGCGTTATCCCGGAGTGGAATAGCTGTCAAGCGTCGCCGTAATCAGCAAATGAGTGGTTTCATCGCAGTGGCATAAAGCACCGTCGACAGTGGGCAACCTTGCCGTAGTGAGCGTTTAGTCTGCGTAGGTTCCGTAAGTCTGCCGTTAGCGAGAAGCCTGGACGTTGCCCCACGGACGAGCCGCATAATCACCTGCGTGAACATCAGGGGAATTGCCATTAGGTCCATGACTGCGTTGACGAATGCATGACTGACGCGGTGAAACGATTTGATTGAAGTCTATGGACGTTAAAGCGTTTGGCAGTCGCGAGTGTGTTGCCACAGCGCTCACATCTCGATATTCACTGAGGGCTGTCTGTATTTTATGATCGCCGCTTAAGGATGTTTGTTCGTGGGAAACAATTTTTTGAAATACATGTCTGAGTTGCGCTGGTATAATGCGTGTGAAAATCTTGAAGTCTGAATTGAGTAACGTCATCGGCCGATAACTATCGAATCGTGTTCCTACTGCAGGTTTCGGGACTGATATGAGTAAGCTTTCCGTGAACATTTGTGGCTGGAGTGCCGCGCCGGACAAAAGTTCCCAGTACATGTCTCTCCATCGTGGCCACATCACATCTTGGAAGGTTCTGTAAAATTCGAGCGGTAAATCATCCGGGCTGGGAGGCGGACTCAGTGATCCTTTGGCCACAATACCATGGACGTCGTCAGTAATGATTTTCGCAGTCCGGAGGGTTGCAGCCGTGGCGTTTAGTGTACAAAGTATCTCCTGGGCAACCTCAGCAATGGCCTATCCACCGGCAGGTACTTCTTGATAGAGATGTCTGTTGTGCGTTGTGAAGGCATCCGCAATGTTAGCTTGTGAAATCTGCCGCCGTTCATTAAGTAGGTCTAAGGTTGTCGTTAAGGCCTGTCAACGTCTACGAACATTTTGAACAATATGATGCATAAAAGGTTCTTCACCTTTAAACTTATCTTGGCCGCGTGGCCTCTATACTGCACCTGGTCAAGGTTAAAATCTTTGCCTTGATGCTTTGAGTTTCTTTTAGACGGTCCGGGGATGGAGGATGGTGCATGAGCTCACGTAGAGCGCTATAGTAGAAATTTGTCGTCTAGTAATTCCACGTGGCTATGGTTCTGCCATGGCGTGTCAAGATGGGTCGGATGGCCGGTTTGGGGCACAGTAACCACCATTGCAGCGTGGTCTCGTAACGCGTGATGCGCTGAACACAAGCGGTGTTGTCGACATTCAGGGTCCCGCAGTCGGTGACTTTGAGTTTCCAAGGTCCTGCACTGCGCCATACAGATTACCTACTTAGGTTCATGGTACAATGTATATGTCATGATTCGAAAAGGCAGACGTCTAATGTTCTGCGTCGGAGAACGGGTTTTAGAGCGTCAGAGATATATATTCCGTCGAGTCGGCTAGCGGAGTGGCTCGTGATGTGTGTATGCCCCGGATGGTCGCCGTGTAAAACTCTCTAAGTGTCGAGGAGGCGAAGGGGGCGGACGAGGAAGCGAAGTTCCGGACATGTGGTGAAATGAGGGTATTGGTCAGTACGATCGAGAACATAGTTGAAATCTCCACCTACGATGAGATGATCGTATCTGCCGAGGAATAAATGCGTGATATCTTCTGCGTAGAACTGGGAGCGATCCTTCCGTTTATCAGTGCCCGATGGGGCGTAGAGATTTATGATTTTGATTCCTTCAACTATTATAGCCATCCCTCGTGCCGTTGGGGGATATGCAACTTTGGAAACTGCAATCCCTTCTCGGAGGAGGATGGCTGCTCCTATGAGTTCCATAGCCCTCGGGGCGGCGTACTTCTCATATACATAACACCGGGAAAAAGTTGCTGTGCTCAGTTCTTGTAGCAAGGTGATGTCGATGCCCGTTTCTCTTAGCGTGTCGCGGAGCAGTTGAAGTTTAATCTTCCTGTGCTCGCGCCTGTACAGCACTGACTGATACCTCCAGAAAATCGGCTTTTCCGTTCATGGAGCAGCCCTGTTTTCGATGTAACGTAGGTAAAATCATTAGAAACAAATCGCGATATCGAACTGAATTTTATATTTGGTTCTTGAGCATTTTACACCCTTTCAATATAATGTATTTTTTCAATCTAAACTGGAAATCGTTCGTCAATAAACTATAAAATATCAAACGTAAGTAACTAAAGTGAAAATATATTTTGCTGCCGGTGGTGACATATTTTTTTTAAAAATAAAGAACGAACACCTTTTGAACATAGCCAATTTCAAAAGATTACAAATCAAACCTATAATAAAATGTAACCAGAATTTGACAAGCAAAATAATAGGTAGCTGCTTCCGCTGAGAATGTTATCAGAATATACAACATTGAGAAAGAGTACAGTAACTGAATACACCACTACCAGTCTGAACATAATTTGTAGGTTCGTAAGGTTTTCTCTTGAAATTCGAGATAAACAGTTAACATTAGAATGCAGGATTTTCAAACATATCACAATCTTTACACGTTGCAATACATCGTGAGTGTTTCTTACACATAAAATGTTTACAATCATTACATGTGATAGTTGTACGACTGCACTTTTTTCCTGCACGTAGATGACATGATCCATTCCTTTATGCAGCGTCTGGGGCTCCAGTTGGTTGGGGTGGCTCGAGGTATTTTACAATGAACAGTCGGATATCTTTTGGAAGTGTGCATACCTGAGCCCATATTTTCAAATGAGCCTCTACAAGTTCGAGGGCTAATTCACTGAGAAAGTCACGGTGGCGTATCGTGGATTTGGGGTTATTTTGGAGAAACACTACTTGTGAATTTACGACAGCCAGGTCTAAAACACTGAAAAAAATACCCTTAGTGGGCATCTCCTTGTTTACCGTGCAGTTGAGTAGGCAACGCACATTTTATCGACTGTATCGACACCTCCCTTGGTGGAATTATAATCGGTGTTGATCAGTGGTTTACCCGTCATTCCATTGGTAACGTTGCTGTCATGCACAGTCGATAGAAGGAGTTCACATTTCCCTATTTTGGTCTTGATGGAAACAAGTGTTTTATCGTACTGAACCCATAAAGACATGAACCGACTTCCCGTGATTTTGAGATAAATTTAGGACTGATTTCTCTTTTGTTAGCTTTGAGACTAACAATGACAGTCAATCCTTTCTTAAGAAGGATATCAGCTAATGGCACACTAGTGTAGTAGCTGTCCATTGTAATGATACTTTTGGAATGTTGAATATCTTGAGAAAGTCTTTGAACTACATCGTAGGGTTTACTTGATACATCCCTAGGGCCTGGCGTCTGCTTTCCACAGTACTCCTCGAAATTTAATGTATGACATGTTTCACTGTCACATATTGCATAATATTTCAGACCATATTTGGCCGGTTTGATAGGCATATGTTGGATAAAACCACATCTACCTCTAAATGCGAACGGCATCTCTTCAGTTGTGAATTCACCATGACTGTAATTATTCCTACAGTTGGCCAGAAACATGTCATAAATATTGCGGACGGCTGCGAGCCTATCAATCTTTTCTCTCTCCACCGTTGTACACAGATAATCAAACCTCATTGATCGAAACAAGAACAGGAAGCGCATGTAACTGCATGTCGCCCTTGTGTTCATCATACCTGTTCCATCATCTTCCCGTTGCTCTCTGCAGTTCGCACGATTCCCATGCCTCACTCTAATTAGGAATAAAAGGCCCAAAATACCCATAATCTCATCCCGTTTAGTGTCCTTACAGTCCAGATCTCTGGAGTATTTTACTTCGTCCCTTTTGTTTGCAATAAAAGCGTTGGTACAGCCTACAATTGTATCAATAATGTCAAAGGCTATAAATGTGAGAAATGCATAAATGGGTATCTAAGTATCCCTGCAAAGCCGCTTTGGGCTGGGAAAAATTTTGATGATATTTTTCGCTGAAACAGCTTTCATTGAGGGTTTGCTGCTCCAAATAGTTTCCTTGTCTTTTCCGATGTAAAAAAAGGAATCCTCGCCAGTATCATCAATCTCCATTTCATCTGCTTCCTCTCCAGAAACCTCTGAACCCTGTCATGCTCATTTACTTCCACGACTTCGTCTTCATCCACAACATCTGTGCCGCCTATGTCTGATTCACTATTCTGTGTCCTTTCTTGAACTCCCTCTTCTCGTCATCGTCCAACTGCAAAATAAGTCACGAGATCTCCCCATCGGAAGTGTCACGATTCGCCCTGGGTGCAACATACATAGACATACATAGGTAAGTATAAGTAGTAGGTGCAATTTTCATAAAATAGGTAGGTAGTATATATGCGATCTGCATTACACTGCTGATATGAATGTAATAGTGTATGGATAGACGAAATAGCTAACCCTTCATACTCTATGTTGATTGCATGAAAAACTTTGAGCTACATACATATTTCTACTAAATAATTTATGGTAAAAGTGTTGTACAACAAGAAAAAACAATAAGAGCCAAAGACAATCACAAACCAATAACCCATCACCAATATTAGAAAAGCAAATTAAAATTCATTAGCGGGCGCATGCAACGCGGAGTGCTGCCAAAGTAGAGTACTCACGTTCGAATTTGGCTGATGATTGCTACAAGGAAGGAAAACAACATCTGGGTCATGGATTTTGTCGACAATATAGCCGACTGCAGGTACTGTATGTTCCTAGATGATTCAAACACATACACTACTACGTACACATCAACGTGGCAGCACTCCGTGCTGCCACGCCCCCACCGGAGTGTTAACGTGGAATCCGATATTATTGGTATTGATGGAAGCTATTAGGTATGCCTGATGGGGGATCCGTGCAGTCGATAGGTTCGTAGCTGATGAAAGTTGTCATGGTGGATTCTGGAAATCCATAGTAGTCGCAGGAGTCGTCGTAGAAACATCCCCCAGTTTAGTATTGGTATAACGGAGGAACAGATGTCAATTCCGCATCGGGTAGTGGTGGTAAATCAACGTCATCCACCCATGAAAAATGACCGTCAGTTTCAACATTGGTGAGAGGTGGCACGCTGGCCGAGGCGGCTCAACTGCGTCGGTGACGACGGGCGCGTTATGTTCCATGGCTTCTGGGCGCGGGCTTGCTCACGATCTCTGGTGGACGGTTACCCGTTTTGTGCATGATGCATCTCTGTGGCAGAAGAAAAAGAGTAACCATGTACTCAATCATATTTATGCTCCATCTATTCGTGCTGCGGAGGGGGCTCAGTGGTCGGTTCTGATGTCGTGCAGCGTTTTTCGTCGTTTGGGCGAATTTTGCTTCCGGCAATGCGTTTCGGTGTCCGAAGAAGGAAGAGATTCGCGTCGTTCCGGTACAAAAGCCGCGGGTGCTATGATGCGATCTTCAGTCTCCATAAGACTCTCGCTGGTGTCCTTTAGATCTTCTAGCGTGGGTGTGTCCGGCTGTAAGCCATGTTCGCGGACCGCACTGTCGGTGGGAAGGTGCTGGGACGCCTCCGGATGTATCGGTCCAGAGACTCTCATGAACAGCATCTTGTGAGGACTGGATGTGCAGTGTCACCGCATAAGTGATTGGAAGTGCGGTTGTAGTTCGGTCGGTGTTCGTATCGTCGTGCCGTAGTTGTGTGATGCGGCATTGCAGGCATTCATTACGGACGTGGCCTTCTTTGTGACAACCGGAACATGTTCGAGGTTGAAACTTCCTGGCAGATGAAAACTGTGTGTCGGACCGAGAAACTCGAACTCGGGACCTTCGTGTTTCGCAGGCAAGTGCTCTACTAACTGAGCTACCCAAGCACGACTCACGCCCCGTCATCACAGCTTTACTTCCGCCGGTACCTCGTCTCCTACCTTCCAAACTTTACAGAAACTCTCCTGCGAACCAACTGTGCTTAACAACCAATGAAATTCAGTTTAAGAGAAGCCTAAAGGATTTATTGGTTGCCAAGTCCTTCTACTCTATTGATGAATTTCTCAGTAGAACCAAGTTGTATTACACGTTTATTGCTTTATAAATAAATAAAAAAGTTTTCGTTTATTTTAAATTTTGTGCATTACTATTTGTAAAATAATTCTTTCACATAGTGTTCATTAAAAAATGACGATCATTCCACTTGCGACCTGTGGAATGGTACATTACCTTATTTGTTTGAGTTGTAAATATTTGTCATGTATTGTTGTTTTTCTGACATGTTCTACATCCTGGAGGATCTTCTCACTACGGATGAATTGGAATGAAAGTAAGTATAATCTAATGTAATGAAGACGGGGCGTGTGTAGTGCTTAGGTAGCTCAGTTGGTAGAGCACTTGCCCGCGAAACGCAAAGGTCCCGATTTCGAGTCTCTCGGTCCGGCACACAGTTTTAATCAGCCAGGAAGTTTGATATCAACGCACACTCCGCTGCACAGTGAAAATCTCGCTCTGGAAACATCCCCCAGGCTGTGATCATCCCGGGGGACCTTTACATCTTCGCGTAGGATGCTTTTGACGGCCAGTACTTTGGGTTGTGCGCATTCATTTGAATAGGTGAACTTTAGTGTGTTCTTCTTGTTCAACTGGCACTGAGACAGTGTGAAACCTCCGCAGCTCTCTTGGCGTCGGAAAAATTCGCAATTATGGCTGTGGACGAAACCGACACAGCGTTATCGACACTCGGAGTGTGTGAGAAATTCTTTGTAACTTTCTAGCCTTTCCCGACGGATATGTTGCGATCACACTTCTCGTGGGGCCAGGGCTAGATCAGTGGCCATTGCATAGTTTTATACCTGAAAAGTGTTGCTGCCTGCATAGAAATGGCGATACTAGTGTAAATACAAACCATAGGTGGTGTCAGTAAGTATGCCAGAGGATGACCATTTCCTTATTTTATTAGTAAAAACTTCTCTGATTTTCAGTTGTCTTATGTAAAGTAGCCAATGACCTTGCCACAGTGGTAACACCGGTTTCCTTGAGATCACCGAAGTTAAGCACTCTTGAGCTCGGCTAGCACTTGGATGGGTGATCGTCCAGGTCTGCCGAGAGCTGATGGCAAGAGGAGTGCACTCAGTCATTATGAGGCCAATTGAGGTGATACTTGAGTGCGAAGTATCGGCTTCATTCACGAAAATTGGCAATGGCTGGGAGATCTGTGTGCTGAACACATGTACCTCCTATGGGCTGAAGATGACACGGCGATCGGTGGGTGCTGTTGGCCTTCGGAGGCCTGGTAAGACGGAATTAATGTAAGGTGGGTCATTTACATTATTCTTGTTATGTCACTTACACGAAGAGTAAATCGTTATGAGTTAATCGTTATAATATCAATGTGTTGGCCTACAGGTGTTGTTCCTTGCATTTTTTCTCCGGGTTGACCGTTCCCTCGGTGAACTACTAATGCCGGCATGGTGTATGATTTTGAAACGTGGCATTCTACTGGCTGGGAAAAGTGACAAAGTTGTTATGTCTATACATCCACACATCAAGCTGAATAAATCACATCAGATGGCCTTGTAAACACTTTTATACACAACGCTATCATGTGTCATTCCATCCCAAATTTTGCACCAATTCATATGATTTAACTTTTTTTCAGGTGGCTGTCAACAGCGTCGATATACTTGGAGAAATCTATGATACACACTGTGCTATCTTCCAGACTGGATCATGAACCATCTTCACTGCGCTACCACAGAAATGGGAATAATGTGAAAACTGTGGATATCCACACAAATTACATTTTCATGAGAAGTATGAGCCGAAAAATTTAAGTGTATTTACGAAAAATGTCTATTGTGACAACTTCACGCGTTATACATTCTGTTTACCCAGGAAAGTATACGCCTTTGCTGACTTGAAAAAGACAGAAAATTATACTTAACGCCACAATACCGGCTTAAGCGAGTAGAAGAAATTGTGCTCAGGCACAACAGCACCCAGTAGGTTAGCAAAGTGTTGATCAAAGAAGCTACAAGCCAAAGTTACAGTGCAAGATCAAAGATCAAGATCAAGGGTCAAGTTCCAAAATATGTATAGCTATAATATAGTCACAAAGATATACTCATGGACTCAATCTGTAATAAAAGAAATTCCAAGAAAAGAAGACACACAAGTGTAAAAATATATTTTTTTTCCCTTCCCCTCATTACATTTTTGCTGCCTTTTTTCTCCATTTTCTCTATTTTTTGTTTCCTATTTTCTTTTCGACTTATTTTCAATATAGTAATATGTAACATAATAGTCACATGATACTACTCTAGTGCCACGTGATATACTGTCTCATGATAAAAACAAACCAACCTTTTAGTAAAAACCACCACCTACGAAACTATGCATAGGTATGTACAATAATATGCAGGTATGTGACGCTAAACAATTATGTTAGGCAATTCAACTACCTTAAATCATTCAGAGTGGCAGCAGCAAAACAAGTTGAACATCAAATCCACATCAGAGTTTCGAGGATACAAATAGTTTAACCAAACGAGAAACTGTGTACTGCATTCAGTATTACGTGTATAATAATCACATGATACTAGTAAAAACTTCAATGATATTACAGTGTCACGTAACAAACCAACAATTTGGTGAGAACAACACCATAATAAAATATGTATGTAGAAATGTATTGTTGAAATTTTATATGAAGCAAAGCCATTAAAAACAGAGCACAAAATTCAAACAACAACCAAAACAATTCCAGTGTCAAGTGCAAATCAGAAGTTCTTGCATCAAAATACTGTAACCAACTGAGACACCAAGGCTAAAATCGCATCTAATGGTGTCATACAGAAACTGAAATCATTAATATTGTTACAACATGTGTGACGCTACTGTCCATCATCGACCAATTTCATTAGACTAATTTAGCAGTAATCTGAACCTGGCAAAAAACCAATACACCTTATGTTGTCCAACAGCATCAGTATGACAATCTAACAGTGAGTTTAACTATCAGAAAAAGTGTACACGTCTTTTACATCCATGAGCCAGCTGTGAAATTATTTCTACATTATAAGACAGTAAGTGTTTAAAAAGAGTGTGGGGCAGCAGAGACATGAGAAAAGTGTGCTATGTGTCTCCATGGTCTATCCTGTGATGTACATATTATTTAATATTTGTACCATATGTGTAGAGCCATTATAGAATTTGGTCCCTAATGACAATGCAAGATACTAGTTAAAAGCAGCTAAAACCGTTTCTACCTTATGGAAATGCAAAGTGTAAAAAGAAAATGGGAGGAGTGAATGTGTGATACATATAAAACCCTTGCACCCATGGCATCACCAGTAGAATGTATATTATCATTCATTTGCAACAGGCGTATGGGTCGCTAATAACAGAAAAGGATGTGTAGGTAGAAGCTGATGTCAGCAGCTAACAGTGATGTTACAAGGGGAGTAGGGGGTAGAACTTAATGAAAATTTGTGTAATATGTAAATTTAAAAATTTTACAAAGTTGAAATGGGGTGTCTAGCGTATGAGAAATTAAGTACGCAACAAGGAACTATGTTTTAATCATATTAAGTAACTTATGTACACTGTACATCAGTGTGTAATCATTGTAACATTCCCACTGATACACGGCAAAAACCATTGGATGGAAATAATAAAACACATATTCTTAATTTGGGGTACTGTGTGCATTACTGATTAACATGTTGCCTGTACGGACGAGTCTCGTTTCAAATTGTATCGAGTGGATGGGCATATACGGGTATGGAGACTGCGTAACGATTCCTAGGACCCTGTATGTCAGCGGGAGACTGTTCACGCTGGTGGAGTCTCCGTAATGGTATGGGCGTGTGCAGTTGGAGTGGTATGGGACCCCTCATACGTATAGATCCGACTCTGACAGGTGACACGTATGTAAGCACCCTGTCTGGTCACCTGCATCCATTCATGTCTATTGTGCATTCCGACGGACTTGTGAAATTCCAGCAGGATAATGCGACACCCCACGCGACCAGAATGCTACAGAGTGGCTCCAGGAACACTCTTATGCTGTTAAACACTTCCGCTGGCCACCAAACTCCCAGAGCTGAACATTATTGAACATATATGGGATGTCCTGTAACGTGCTGTTCAGAAGATACCTCAACCTCCTCGTACTATTACGGATTTATGGACAGCACTGCTTCAAACATTAGTTAAATCCATGCCACGTCGTGTTGTGGCACTTCTGCGTGCTCGCGGATGCCCTATGCGATGTTAGGCAGGTGTACCAGATTATTTGGTTCTTCAGTGTGTAAACAAATGTTTTTGTGTATCTCTAGGCTGGACCTCCTGTATTACTTTCTTTTGAGCCTGAACATGTTTGATGTGATACTTTATAATATGTGGATTCAAAATGTATGAGTGGCAAGCTTATATCAGTTTCCCTTCGAGTGACTACTTTACCCCATCTTCCAATATACGAAAGTTATGAGATCCTTGTACAAAGGAATATTACCCGTTTACATATTAAGAAATCATATTGCAAGCTCTTACTAAGCAAAGAGGGGATGCCTGAAAGGTGGAAGGGATACATTATATATAGAAGAGAAACACACTGGAGAACAATGTTGTAGAGAGGACACAGTAAATAAAAATGAGATGGGAGATACTAAACTGCGAGAAGAACTTGACGTAGCTCTGAAAAACCTAACTCCAAACAAGTTCTCTGAATTACACGTCTGTCTCTCGGGATTACTGAGATCCTTGTGAGAAGTAACGATGAATAAACTCTTCCATATTTTAGCGGACATCACTATGGACCGGGATGACCTGGAGTGGTTCTCGCGGCAGCTTAGTGCTTCAAGCTGTGACAGCTTTGTGCGAGGCAGTGTGTTGTCAGACCAACTAACATAAAGTGCTTACTTACCGGCAGTGACAGGACGGGCCTGTTAGTCCTTATGCTGACATCGACCACGTTGGACCTGACCTTCGCATCGCACCATGCTCTTGTTTCCACATACTAGCTGTAAGTCATTCGCACTGGTCGCGATCTGTAGCTTTCTTCGTGCTCATCTCTATACGATGTTAGGACTCTCTGCTCCCCCGTAGACTGGTCGCAGGTCTAACGTGTTTTCCTCTCCCGGGGCCCCAGGCTGCTGTAGGGCAACCATCGCCGGCTACGCTAGTTACACTAGGGCTTGCTGGACAGTTTCGTGTCATTTCCACACCCGTAAAGATAAAATGTGGCAATGGAAGACGGTATTACGTGTTTGGCTTTTTTATTCTTTTCATAATTTGGGGCTACCATGGAGATGGCACTTTTGCAGTGCTGGAGCGAGAACTTGCGTCTCCGGGAGCAGCAGACAGGAGCCGCTCAAACAGAATGGGGAATAACATTGCAGCGCAGCCGCAAGTCGCACGATCAACCCGAAGTTGGCCACGCTTTAAGCAGTTATACAGTGTCTGCAGGAATTATTCAAAAGTAAAGAGCCTTTAACTGTCTGCCATTTTATTCTCGAACACGTACGATGTGTAGCATTTTTATCTTATAGGGATCAGATAAGGGAGCCAATACTGGAATCATAATTTAGAAGACCTATGGAAGACTTAAAATTAAATAAGGCAGAAGGGGATATAATTCCACCGAAATTACTAAACTCCTTTGAGGGAAATGGCAAAAGAACGATTATTCACGTTGGTGCGTGGAATTTATGGGACTGGCGATGTACCATCAGACTTTCGAAAACCACTGTCGATAGAATTCCGAAGACGGCAAGAGTCGACAAGTGCGAGAATTAACGCACAGTCATCTTAACAGCTTATGCATCCGTGTTGCTGACAGGCATAATCTACAGAAGAATGGAAAACCAGAGGCTTTGTTGGATGACGATTAGTTCGGTTTAGGAAAAGTAACGGCACCAGACAGGCAGTTATGACGTTGTTGTTGACAACAGAAGCAAGACTCGAAAAAAATGAAGACACATTCATAGTATTAGACGACCTGAAGAAAGCGTTCGACACTGTAAAATGGTGCAAAATGTTCGAAATCCTCTGAAAAATAGGAGTAAGCTGTAGAGAAATACGGGTTTTACGTATATTTTAAGTACAAGGACCAAAAGGAACAATAATAATGGAAAACAAGACCAAGAACGAAGTACTCTGATTAAAAAGGGTGTAAGATATGAGTGTAGATTCCGCCCCTACTGTTCAGTCTACACGTCGAAGACGCATTGATGAAAAAAAAAAAAAAGAATTGGGACTAAAATTCAAGGTGCAAGGACGTGAGTGTTATGATTTGCCGATGACATTGCTATCATCAGTGAAAGTGAAGAAGAATTACATGATCTTCTGAATGAAATGAGCAGTTCTAATGAATTCAGCGTATGGATTAAGAGTAAATCGAAGAAAGACAACGTAATGAGAAGTAGCAGAAATGATAACAGTGAGAAACTCGACGTCATAAATTATGATCGTGAAGCAGATGAAGTTAAGGAATTCTGCAACCTAGGCAGTAAAAGTAACCAATGAGCAGAGCAACGAGAACATAAATATCAGTATAGCACTACGAAAGGGGTATTCTTAGCCAAGGGAAGACTACTAGCATCAAACATAGGGCTTAATTTGGGGAATAAATTTCTGAGAAAGTACATTTGGAACACAGAACTGTATAGTTGTGAAACATGGGCTGTGGGAAAACCGGAACAGGGGATATTAAAAGCATCAGAAATGTGATGCTACAGAGGAATGTCGAAGTTATGTGGACTGGTTAGGTAGGTAATGAGATTTTCAATAGAATTCGCGAGGAAAGGAATATATGGGAAACAGTGACAAGAAGAAGGGGCAGGATGACAGGACAAAAATTAAGACATGAGCGGATGATTTCCGGTCCTAGAGGGAGCTGTAGAGATGGTTCAAATGGCTCTGAGCACTATGGGACTTAACATCTCAGGTCATCAGTCCCCTAGAACTTAGAACTACTTAAACCTAACTAAGGACATCAAACACATCCATGCCCGAGGCAGGATTCGAACCTGCGACCGTAGCGGTCACGCAGTTCCAGACTGAAGCGCCTAGAACCGCTCGGCCAGGAGCTGTAGAGAATAAAGACTTTAAACGAATACAGATACAGGAATACAGTCTCCCATAACTATTAAATTTCCATCTCCCGTAACTATCTGAATAATATCTTTTATCGCATCATACATGTATTCATTCTCGTCGTCATCTGCAGCTAGTTGGTATACACTACTATGGTAGGTTCCTGCTTCGTTTCTGTCTCGGCCACAAGAGTGCATTCACTAAGCTGTTCATAGTAGCTTACCCGCGTTCCTCTTTTTTTCACACATTATTAAGCCTACTCCTGCATTACCCTTATTTGATTTTGTATTTACAACCCTTTATTCAACTGACCAGAAGTCTTGTTCCTCCTGCCACCAAACTCCACTAATTCCCACTACATCTAACTTTAACCTATCCGTTTCCCGTCTTAAATTTTCTAACCTACCTGACCGATGAAATTATCTGACGTTGCACGCTCCCATCCGTAAAACGCGAGTTTTATTTCTCCTGATAACGACGCCCTCCAAAGTAGTCCCCACCCGGAGATCCGAATAGGGGACTGTTTTACCTCCGGAATATTTTACCCAAGAAGAATCTGTGGTGTCACCGCCAGACACCACACTTGCTAGGTGGTAGCTTTTAAATCGGCCGCGGTCCGCTAGTATACGACGGACCCGCGTGTCGCCACTGTCAATAATTGCACACCGAGAGCCACCACACGGCAGGTCTAGAGAGACGTACTAGCACTCGTCCCAGTTGTACAGCCGACGTTGCTATCCATGGTTCACTGAGAATTACGCTCTCATTTGCCGGGACGATGGTTGGCATAGCCTTCAGCTACATTTGCTACGACCCAGCAAGGCGCCGTATTCAAGTGATATTGAGATTCTATTAATGTATCATCAAGAGCGATGTTCTAGAAATGTGGATTAAAGTTAGGTATTCCAGAAGCTACGTACTTTTCTTTATAGCATTCATTACGTATCCTGTTTCAGACCTCACGCCAGCCTGCGTGAGTTTAAGCGCGTGCCTTTCGGTTTCCTCTCATTGTGTCTAGGCTGTCTTGTCTAGACACAACAGAATCCGTCATCATTTAACCATACAGTAAAGCTACATGCCAAGGGGAAAATTTACAACTGTAATTCGCTCCTCGCTTTCAGCCGTTCGCAGAACCAACACAGCAAGGTCGTTTTGGTTGACGTTACGAGGCCAGATCAATCAATTATCCACACTGTTGTCCCTGCAACTACTGAAGAGGCTGATGCCCCTCTTCAGGAGCCACACGTTTGCCTGGCCTCTCCACAGATACAACGCACTACTGATGCTTTCTAAATCCATGCTGATTCGTGAACGTAAGCTTCTCAGTCTCAAGAAAGTTTGTTATATTCTAATTGAGAATGTATTCAAGGATTCTGCAACAAACAGAAGTAAGGGATACTGGTCTGTAATTTTGCAGGCCTGTTCTTTAACTTTCTGATATGATGTAGTCTCCAGTGCTTTTTTCCAGTCACTTGGGACTTCGTGCTGGGTGAGAGAGGTAAGGGGCCAACGCCGTAGAGCACTCTTTGTAATGCCGAATTCGGATTCCACCCTGACCTGGCGATTTATTTGCTTTCAAATATTTCAGCTGTTTCTCTAAGCCAGGTATACGTATTACTATGTCCTTCACACGGCAGTCAATCCGATGGACAAATGACGGTATGTTTGTATGATTCTCCTGTGTGAACGATGTCTTGAACGTGGAATTTAAAATTTCAGCTTTCATTTTGTATCTTCAACTGCCCTTGCTGACCAGACTCGTCAACAAGGGACTGAATGGAAGCCTTAGATCCGCTTAGGGAATTTACATGCGACCAGAATTTTCTCTGGTTCTCTGCCAAAACTTTTGTTAAGGTGTGATGGTTGTAGATGTATGCTTCACGCATAGATCTTTACAGAGACGCACGAATATCTACAAACTTTCACTTGTCATTTGTGCGTTCATTTTTGAAACGAGCGTGGAACAGCCGCTGCTTCCTCAGCATCCGCCGAATTTCGTTTTTAAACCAAGATGGGTCCTCTCCATCCTTTATACACTTACTAGGCACATAACTCTCCAGACCAAAGATTTACAATCTGCTTAAATTTTGCCCATAATTCCTCTACATCCATGTTATTAGAACTAAGAGATGTCAGTTCTCTGTCTAAATGAGATGTTGATATCTTATCTGCTCTGTCTATCAGAAACACTCTCCTAGCCTTCTTAATTGTTTTATTAACTTTCGTAACCATAGTCGCTATAATGATATCATAATCGCAAACCATTGTTTCTGTACTGACGTTGTCGATAAGGTTAGAAGTATTTGTAGCTACAAGGTCTAAGATGTTTCCATTGCGTGTGCACTGCCGAGATAGCTGCTCAACCAAATTTTCCAAAAACGTCTCCAAAAGTGTTTCGTGGGTTTGTCTGTCTGTCCCCCCCCCCCCTCCCCCCCCCCATCCTTCCCCCGCCCCAAGTGAATCAATGGACATCGCAGTCTACGCTCACAGGTTAACGTAGCCTCCAACAAGCATGTCATGATCTGGGTATTGATGCACTATTGACCCTAGTCTTTCATAAGACCAGATCATCAAGAATACCTAGGGTCGGTGGGGAAACATATAGGCCTATGACTCCCTTAATCCATTGCTTTCGCCATTCGCGACAAGGCCGACGCCCAGTTGCAGCGTTGGGGAAGAACTCAATGTCGTTTCCCTATTCTTCTTCTTCTTCAGTAGCTCTACAGCCCTTGGTGAGCCTTGGCTTCTTCAACAATCTTCCTCCACACTTCTCGGTTATTTGCTGCTCTTTTCCACCCCCGGACTCCCATATTGCTGATATCCATTATTACCTCATCGATCCATCTTCTTCTAGGTATCCCTTTTCGCCTAACTGAATGGATCATACCTTTCATCATTTTCTTTGGAATTCTATCCTCTGCCATTCTCTCCAAGTGTCCTAGCCATCGTATTCGCTGTGATTTCACAAATTTTACTATGTCCCTGCCTTGTATTAACTCTTGTAGTTCGGCATTGTAGAGTATTCTCCAGCCTTCTTCCTCCCTTATTGGCCCATAGATTTTGCGTAGTATTTTCCGCTCAATGCTTCTTAGAGCATTTTTATCGTGTTCTGTCAACGTCCATACCTCTGAGCCGTATGTGATAACTGGGCGGACTAGGGAATTATATATTAGCAGTTTAGTTTTTCTTGTAACAAGGCTATTTTTGAAGAGCTGCATATTTGCAAAGTAAGCTCTGTTTCCTGCTTGTATTCTTTCCCTTATAGCCTTTCCAATACTGTTATCATTTGTTATTAGGGCTCCCAAGTAGTTAAAAGAGGACACTCCATTGAAGCATTTCCCATTGATGTTTAGGTTTTTAGGGGTTCTTCTGGCCTCAGATTGTGACATTACCATATATTTTGTTTTGTTTTCATTTACTATGAGGCCAATTTTTAAGGCTTCTGTTTCCATTGCCCGGTATGTTTCTAGGAGTGTATTGGTATTTCTTCCTACTATAGCAATGTCATCAGCGTATGCACATATCTGGCTAGTTTTCATAAATATGGTGCCTCTTTTGTTGATTTTATTTACTGCACTATGCAGGGCTATGTTGAATAGGACAGTGGAGAGACTATCCCCTTGCTTCACACCTTTATTAAAGTCAAAGCTATCACTTGTTCTGCTAAGGACCTTTACTTTTGCTCTTGTCTCTGTCATTGTCATTCTGATTAGTCTTATTAATTTAGCACATATACCAACTTCTTTCAGTACTCTATATAGTTCTTGCCGATTTATGTTGTCAAAGGCTTGTTTGAAATCGATGAATAAGAAATGCAGTCGTTTCCCTATTACGTCTAGTCAATGGGCTATCCCTATGCTAGTGATTCAGAAGCCAAACGGCGTGGTGCGTCTTTACGATGATTTTAAAGAGACAATGGGCACGCAATGTATCACTGATACGTATCACACACAGTCCCGACACGTTACAGTGATCACCGCCTATGTTCGAAGTCAACAAGAAGTAACCCCTCACAGACATCAGGAGGCAGCACTAGCAATGGAGGGCACACAAAGTGTGTCAGGGGAATGCGGAGAACAGTGCAGTGTGTTTAGTCAAGCGTCAATTTGGACAAGATCATTAGCACTTCCGAAACGGATAAGTTTGAAAATGATCGCATGCTTATTTCAGATTTATCACCTTTCCTGCTCCACTGAACAGATGGCCATTGGTATGGACGGCGTCAAAAGACTGAAAGCGAATACTCTGCAACAGTCTTTGGAATGCCCAGGGTGGAGGAGGGAACGTTATGGTTTGAGGAAATTTTTCGAGGAAGTTATCTGGGTGATACCGTCATTCTGGAAGGCAATATGGATCATCTATCTTAGAGAACAATGTCCACCCCTGCATGACGTTTCATCTCTTTCGGTACGATGGCATCTACCGGCAGGACAATGCTACGTGTCAAACAGTTCTCAGGGTACGTGCGTGCTCCAAAGAGAAACAGGCTCAGTTTCAGTACTCCTATTTCCAACAAACTCCACGAATTTAAAAAACAGAGTATCTGGGGGACCACGTTCATCGGCTGTTCGTACAAGGACCCTCAAAAACCGAAAAAAACCTACCGCAGCTGGCCACAGCACTGGAGTCGAAATGGGTCCACATCCCCGTCGGTGCCTTCCAGAACCACGGTGACATTCCTTCTCCTGCCTCCCTGCCCTTCAGGCTGCATAGGACGCTTATTCGGGATTTTGACAGATGGCCACATTAATTTCACTGTACGGTGTATTAGGCTGTGTTAGCGATTTAGTCAGGGGACCAGTATTTTCCCCGCATCGACTCACGCGCTGCCTGCCGCTGGGGACAGCTTCTCAGTTTTTCTTAGTCCTTGAGACCGCCTTTGTGCTTCTCCAGTTTAATCGTTTGCTCTACGAATTTTCGTCTCATCTAGGCATTTATCAACGATGTTTGGAGCATTTGGTTAAGGATTCTCCGCGTTGTGTAACCTAGTGCGGTGATAGCTGGGTAAAGGGCTCCACGTGAGAGAAGCGTTTGCGAAATCTGCAGGCAGTTTTCCAAAATTTTCGGGAGAGCAGCCTTTGTTTCAAATCGAAGAAATGTAGTCATTTTTGTGTGCTAAAGATAGATTTCATGGGACATATGGTAGCAATGACGGCCTCTTCCCGCGGACTTTATGTCCAAAGTAGTTAAAAGACTTTGAACGCAGTGTTAGTACTCTGCTCCCCATTCGACTTCTTTCATGCCGGATAAAGAGTTAACTTTGACCACCCACACGTTCCAGAGTAGCATACGTGTGGCGATGTTGCATCGGAACCCAAATAGAACTTCAGTAGCCCATCGCTTATGCATAGAAGACGCTTTCAGAGGCGCAACGTAACTGTACAAAAATATAAAAAGAAGCAGTGCTATCTTTCCGGCATTAAAAAAATCATGTTTTTTCCTATGGAGCACAGTTCTTCGTTATCACCGACCACAAACCACTGATATCGTTATTCGGACCCCCTTATAAGTTACCGATACGACTATTTACCGTTTATAGAGGTTCTCAGTAATTATTGTTGTAACATTCCTTACCAGTCCACCGTACTGCGCGCTATTGCAAATGCACTATTGTACTTGCCAGCGAGACTTGATTCGGGCCCGCATCTCGTGGTCGTGCGGTAGCGTTCTCGCTTCCCACGCCCGGGTTCCCGGGTTCGATTCCCGGCGGGGTCAGGGATTTTCTCTGCCTCGTGATGGCTGGGTGTTGTGTGCTGTCCTTAGGTTAGTTAGGTTTAAGTAGTTCTAAGTTCTAGGGGACTGATGACCATAGCTGTTAAGTCCCATAGTGCTCAGAGCCATTTGAACTTGATTCGGTGGCCGGCTGGGTGGCCGAGCGGTTCTAGGCGCTACAGTCTTGAACCGTGAGACCACTACGGTCGCAGGTTCTAATCCTGCCTCGGGCATGGATGTGTGTGATGTCCTTAGGTTAGTTAGCTTTAAGTAGTTCTAAGTTCTAGGGGACTGAAGACCTCAGATGTTAAGTCCTATAGTTCTCAGAGCCATTTGAACCTGATTCGGTGTTTTACCGATAGTAGACTCTCGTTTTTTCATTAGAGGACAACCTTGCAGCAGACATCGCTGTATTTTACTTTGACGGCACGTGTGTAGCGGTCGCCACGGTCTAAGACCCCCTTCTCCAGAAAATCATTTCTGCAGTCCACTTGGGATAACCTCTTTACAAGACAAGACACTATCCATTAGTCTGTCATATCATGTACTGTACACAACTGGTAACGCTCTTGTGTTAGTACTACTTATGGACTTAAAACGCACACTTAGTGATCAATAGTCATTCTTCACCTGCTGTATGACTTTTTATGCGTCCTATCCAGCTTAACTGCAGATTTACTCAGATTAACTAGAATGGAAAATGGAAACGAGCGTTTGAAGTCATTGGCGGGGAGGCCCCTTACGGGGCAAGACTAGCCGCCTTGGAGCACGTCTTATTACATTCAACGCCACATTGGGCGCCCTGCGCGCCAGAGAGGTATGAAATGATGGTGAAGATAACACAACACCCCGTCCCTGAGTGGAGAAAATCCCCGACCCAGCCGGGAATCGAACCCGGGCCCCTGAGGACGGCAGTCCGTCACGCTGACCATTTTTTTCCCCCCATTTTGTTCGTTGTTGATCGTTGTGCTTGGTCGTTGCGGAAATCACATGACATCCGTTCAGTTGCGTTTGTTGATCCTTCCACTCAGTTTTTTTATTAGAGACACCAACCATATCTCTGACCGAACACGCTGAGCTACCGTGTTGGCGCACCTGAAAATAGGAATAATTTCCCGAAACGCGTCCTGCGAAAAATAAAATATAGAAAATCGTGACTGGTAGCAGATGAGCTTTTTATAAACAAACCTATTGTTATCACAGTCGCAGGCTTTCAGAACCTTTTTTTAATCTCATTTTGTTCGTTTTCGTTCGTTGCATCTGCACGTGGCGGACGTCGCAAGACATCCGTTTCAGTTCGTCGTTGATCCATGAACTCCTTTTTTTATTACAGAGGGCAGCTAACCCTCTGACCGAACATGATAAGTTACCGTACTGGCGACCATTCAGCTATCGGGGTGGACGATTTACTAGATCATCACTAGGCTTTATTACTATCAATTCCGTTCAACTGCTCTTCGTTTGAAGTCCATTACGTTTTCTCATAAAAATGCGAAGTCATATGCAAACCACAAGTTTTTATTTCTTCTATCTATTCTTTATTCTCGTACCTTATTTCTTTATAGTTTTCTTTGTTGCTTACTCTGTGTGCAGATGGGATAACATTGGGAAAAGACTACAATCATATCTCACTCCATTCTCAATTGTTGCATCCCTTTCATGTCCTCCGAAGTCTGGTTTCTCGGTTTCTGTGCAGAAACTTTTCGATCGTTCTATTTTACTCCTGTTACCCTCAGATTTGCTAAGACTATATTACAGTTAACAATAACAAAATGTTTCTCTAAATCTATAAATACTATGAAAGAAGTTATGTATTAATTCAATATAACAATAGGGCTTAGTATGTTCTGTGACGTCCTAATTTTTTCCAGAACACTAACTGATCCTCCCCACGTCGACTTCTACCAGTTATGAAATTGAAATTATTACTATCTACTTGAAATCTAAGAATATTTTGCCCCTCTGCCTAAAAGCTACTATGTATTTGCACGGGAATGATAACACCAAGAAATCATCCTTTAGCCACAAATTTAACTATGCTAGCCAGCAGTGACTCGACTACGGAAGTTGGAGAGGTGGATCCCGAAAGAGGAAAACTAGCTCCTTGTGTTATCAAAGGACGAGGAACATAGAGTCGAGGGTGGAGAAAAGCAAAACGTGCGACAAGCTTGAATGACAAAAGGAACCAAAGCACGGCATGATACGAAGGTCAGGTCTAAAATGGTTGATGTCAATGTAACAAATGACGGGTCTGCCACTAGACAATTTTTCTCCTCCGTGGTCAGCATGAGGACCTCGTGGATAATATTGAGACAGTCAATAAGGGGGAAAAATGTATACCATGCCAAATCTGCTCCCAAAACAGCACTGAAAGTAGTAGAGGAGTTTTCGTATTTCGGCAGGAAAATAACAATGCCGAAATAAAGAAGACATAAAATGCAAAGGGGCAGTGAGAAGGAAATAGTTTTTGAATAAAGAGCTTGTGTTTACATCGAATATAAATTTCAGTGTTAGGAAGTTGTTTATAAAGGTATTTGTCCGGAGTGCAGCCTGCTACGGAAGTGAAACGTGGACGATAAGCAGTTGAGACAATGAGACAATAGAAGCTTTTGGTATGTGGTCTTACAGAAGAATTTTGAAAATTAGACAGGTGGATCAAGCAGTAAATGAGGAGGTACTGAACATATTTGGATAAAAAGTAAGTTTATGGTACAAATTAACTAAAAGAAAGGATTGGCTAATAGGACACATCTTAGGGATCACAAAGCATCCGTCAAGTTGAATTCCACAAGATTCGTCAGCTTCCAAAAATAGCTTCCGCAAGTTAGTGGTAACAAATTCTAGCATTTGCTGCATGTACTTGCCCAACTTGCCAGCTCCTGGAAGGATATCTCAAACTTGCAGATGTTTTATGTGTTCAATTCCGGTGCGAAAATTCCAGTGTCAGAAAGGGGAATGACGCAATGACGTTGCTTCGAAACAAATGTACTATTGTAACCTCTAGACATATATATTGGCAGTCGTCATCCACGAAGCACGAAATGAGTTTCTCGCCTCAAGGGGAAGAAGAATACCAGTATTTCAGACGTATGTAAAATTTAGGTTATTCTTCTGTTTGCGTAAACTTAAATGTCGAACAGTTCATTTAGTATTGTCTCTTCTTTACTACAAGCCTGCCTTGTAGACATAAAGCAATCAACGTGAATAAACTGTCCTTGAGGCTGCCAAAATTATTTCACGAAGAAAATCTATGCAAAGAGATCTTACGTGACATATATGGTAAAAATCTGGCAGCATATTGACAGCCGACAATTTACCCACTGATGCAATATTGACGTTTATTCGAACTCAACGTTTAATGTAAGATGTTGGGAAAGAAGAGACAATAATAATTAAACTATCTGCAGTTTATCTGGAATTATTTATTATAAAAAAATGGCTCTGAGCGCTATGGGACTTAACTTCTGAGGTCATCAGTCCCCTAGAACTTAGAACTACTTAAACCTAACTAAACTAAGGACATCACACACATCCATGCCCGAGGCAGGAATCTAACCTGCGACCTTAGCGGTCACGCGGTTCCAGACTGAAGCGCCTAGAACCGCTCGGGCACACCGCCCGGCTATTTATTGTCAACTCTGATTTTAGTTTATTCAATAATATTTCTTGAGAATTTAAACACGCACGCCACTCTATCCACTTCTTTATCCAATCTTTACAGTTTTTCCTGACGTGTTTTCTGTCACTTTTTGCCTCCAGTAATAATAATGCGGCCATGGTGGTGTCTGCTCTGGTTCTTAAGCACGACACTGAAAACTTGTACTGGCCTCCCCACGACACGTCTCTAGTGGAAACGCTTCTGCAGGCACATGCATTAAGATTCCGAAATTATCTTTCTCAAGTGACTTGCAGAAGTAATCTTGCGCAACTGTTTGTTCTAATGTAAACACCTCAGCCCGCGCTCGCTGAAATTACTTCCGGACATACGCCTTTAGTGTCGACTCGACCGAACAAGTCGAGCTTCCAAGCGCCGCCGGGAGTGATATGTTACAAGTGTCTTCATTGGCAGGCACCGAATGTTCACCTCGACGATCACAATAGAGGCTCGAGACACAGTAGACACGACGGCTGAAAGGCTGTGGGTGAGATCTCTAAGATTACGTTACTCGGGCGGTAATAGACGGCAGTTCCAGGGACACCGTACCGCCAGCTTATTAGAGAGCGTAATACGCGTTACGCAGATGACTCGCCGTGTAACGCGTTTAGCAGCGAGGACGGGAACTTCGGTGGCACGACAGAGTGTGCGGTCAGGCGGGCTGACGGGCACAGTGGGCGGCGGTGGGCGGCGGTGGGCGGCGGTGGGCGGCGGTGGGCGGCGGTCTGACTTCCCCGCTGCGGGCCCCGTAATTGCCCCCGCGGGCGGCCGTAACGCAATCTGTGCGGTTCCCGGCTGGCTGCCGTCTGCCGCCACCCCGTGCCGCCTGCCTACTCTCAGGCACACGTGGGCCAATCCACACAGTAAGTCTTCTACGTGCTACGAGTTAAGTAGCTCGATACAAACTGTAACCGGCCACTCAGAAGTTCACCTTGCCACCTGCTCTGCCCCCTTCAGTCTTTTTCATACTTAAAGGACTTGAAGGTTAGTTCCCGGAAACCTGATTGCTAACGCAGTGATTTATAATCGCGCACGTACTGGAGAGAAATACAGCCTTATGCAATACACCTTTGTACACTACTGGCCATTAAAATTGCTACACCACGAAGATGACATGCTACAGACGCGAAATTTAAGCGACAGGAAGAAGATGCTGTGATATACAAATAATTAGCATAATTAGCTCTTCAGTGCATTCACACAAGGCTGGCGCCGGTGGCGACACCTACAACGTGCTGACATGAGGAAAGTTTCCAACCGATTTCTCATACACAAACAGCAGTTATCCTGCGTTGCCTGGTGAAACGTCGTTGTGATGCATCGCCTAAGGAGGAGAAATGCGCACCATCACGTTTGCGACTTTGATAAAAGTCGGACAGTAGCCGATCGCGATTGCGGTTTATCGTATCGCGACATTGCTACTCGTGTTGGTCGAGATCCAATGACTGCTAGCAGAATATTAAATCCGTGGCTTCAGGAGGGTAATACGGAACGCCGTGCTGGATCCCGACGGCCTCGTATCACTAGCAGTCGAGATGACAGGCATCTTATCCGCATGGCTGTAACGGATCGTGCAGCCACGTCTCGATCCCTGTGTCAACAGGTGGGGACGTTTGCAAGATAACAACCATCGGCACGAACAGTTCGACGACGTTTGCAGCAGCTTGGACTATCAGCTCGGAGACCATGGCTGCGGTTACCCTTGACGCTCGTATGGGGTGCCATCGGTTACACGTCTCGGTCACCTCTTGTTCGCACTGACGGCACTTTGAACAGTGGGCGTTACATTTCAGATGTGTTACGACATGTGGCTCTACCGTTCATTCGATCCCTGATAAACTCTACAAGTCAGCAGGATAATGCACGGCCACAGGTTGCGCGTCCTGTACGGTCCTTTCTGGATACAGAAAATGTTCGACTGCTGCCCTGGCCAGCACATTCTCCAGATCTCTCACCAACTGAAAACGTCTGGTCAATGGTGGCCGAGCAACTGGCTCGTCACAATACGCCAGTCACTACTCTTTATGAGCTGTGGTATCGTGTTGAAGCTGCATGGACAGCTGTAACTGTACACGCCATCCGAGCTCTGTTTGAGTCTATGCCCAGGTGTATCAAGGCAGTTATTACGGCCAGAGGTGGTTGTTCTGGGTACTGATTTCTCAGGATCCAGGCATCGAAATTGCGTGAAAATGTAATCACATGTCAGTTCTAGTATAATATATTTGTCTAATGAATACCCGTTTATCACCTGCATTTCTTCTTAGTGTAGCAATTAATGGCCAGTAGTGTAGTTTTGTTGTCAACCAGATATATTTCACAACTTTTTGTGCTAGCTTCGGTGTGTTTACTTCTTTATTTTTCGCCAGCAAAATTGTTGTTACATAATAACCTTTAAAGAAACTTTTGATAAATATATTTAAATTTGTACTGTCAAATGTTTTACACTGGTTTGCACATACAGAGTCGAGACATGTATAACTGAGTTTATGCACCGTATGCTGTTTATTTACGATATGTCTGAATGTTCTAGTTTTATAATAAATTTGGAAACAATGTGGACATTTGCATTTGTTTACATGTCCCTCGTGAAGCTATTGAATTTTTATGGTAGTAGCTCTAGGCTAATTACGCAATCTAAAGCTTGACATCTGCAAATAGCAAAACTTTATTCTTTTTTTCTGTTTGCAGATGACAAGCTTTAGTATGCATTGCTTACCTAGATCTAATAGCATAAACGTGGAACAGCTTCATGTGAGATATGTAAACAAATGCATATATGCACTTTTTTCCAAATGTACTACAAAACTAGATCCTTTAGGCAAAATGAAAACTTCAACTCAGTGATACATGTCTCAACTCTGTACTGTACGCAAATCAATGTAAAACATTCGACAGAAATCACTCATTTTACAAATGTAAATATTTTTACCGAAAGTTTCATTAAAGGTTAACGTGTAACTACAATTGTGAAAACGAAAAATAAACAAATAAAAGCACTGAAAATAGCAAATAAGGTGCTGAAATATGTACGGGTGAAAACAAAACTACAGAGGTGTTTTGCTTAAGGCAGGATTCCTGTCCTATTTCCTTAACAGGCACATAGATAAGAAGACTTGCAACATACACAAGGTGATTAGTCCTGTGTATAGTTTCGGCTCTGTTATCACCTGGCACCACCTAGACCAGTATAAAGGGTAAAGAAAAAAATGCAGCACTTCGAGATCACACGCAATTTCGTATCCAGATTCAAGAGAAAAGTTAATCTGGCAAAATAACGTAGGGTGCAGCTTGGAACATGTAGACCGAGGAGATGGGAACTCTGTCACGTCGTGCAACGCTTCGGAATGTACATAGAAACCTGTAACACCCCGCACAAACGTACACCCTCTCGCAGCTTTCTGAATAAACTGCTGGGACGTCAAACCCACATCCACCATGGAGCTATGTTTAGAATCTCATCAGGTTCCCTTTTTATGTACTGGACATCCGTCCACTAGTTCTCGTCGCTTGTCACACGACAATAAGCTATTGTATGACAGTGCGATTCATTGAACTGCATGCATGTGTGTACTAACGACGCAGTGCACAACACTAACTGGTCGTGTCAAGCACATGTAGGACGGCTTCCCAATGGAAATCAACACGTCGATTTGCTGTTGTTTGAATCCGATGATCAAGCTGCTATTGCTGCTCGCGCGTAGGCTGTACGGTACCCTCAAAGATGCCATTCCGATAGGAATATTTTTCGTCACCTGGAGCCACGTCTTCAGCCACAAGTAATGGACAAAGATCGTCCATGGACTAGACGTATTCCACAAACAGAGGAGCCTATACTTGGAACCTATCATCTCGGATTTTGATATGGTCTGGCGAATCTAGCTTCACCCGTGACGGTATTTTCAAGCTCTATAACAACCAATATTGGTCTGAACACAACCAACGTGTCATCCACGAAGGTGGCTTTCAGATTCGTTTTGGCATAAAACTGTGCGCTGGATACTTCGGAGGAGGGCATTCCGACCCTTACCTATTGCCGCACAAGTTGAATGCGCCCAAGTATCGTACGTTTCCTTGCAGTACTTCTAGATTGTATACCAGTCAGGTTACTTTCATAGTGTGCTGATACAATAGCACCATAACTAGCAATTGTATACAGCTGCACGTTCATAGAAAGATCCGTACCTAAAGACTGGAAAATTGCTCAGGTCACACCAATGCCCAAAAAGGGAAATAATCAGCTGAAATACAGGCCCATATCACTAACGTCGATTTGCTGTAGAGTTTTGGAATATATACTGTATTCGAACATTATCAAGTACCTCGAAGAAAACGATTTACTGACACATAGTCAACACGGATTCACAAAATATCACTCTTATGAAACACAACTAGCTGTTTATACTCATGAAGTAATGGGTGCTATCGACAGAGGATGTGAAATTGATTCCATATTTTTAGATTTCCAGAAGGCTTTCGACACCGTTCCTCACAAGCGTCTTCTCAACAAACTGCGTGACTACGGAATATCGTCTCAGTTGTGCGACTGGATTCGTGATTTCCTGTCAGAAAGATCACAGTTAGTAGTAATAGACGGAAAGTCTTCCCCAAGGAAGTGTTATAGGCCCTCTATTGTTCCTGATGTATATTAACAACATGGGAGGGCGGCCGGAGTGGCCGAGCGGTTCTAGGCGCTACAGTCTGGAACCGCGCGACCGCTACGGTCGCGGGTTCGAATCCTGCCTGGGGCATGGATGTTTGTGATGTCCTTAGGCTAGTTAGGTTTAAGTAGTTCTAAGTTCTAGGGGACTGATGACCTCAGCAGTTAAGTCCCATAGTGCTCAGAGCCAATTTTCAACAACATGGGGGACAATCGCAGTATATGTCTTTGTTTGTTTGCAGATGATGCTGTCACTTACCGTCTTGCAAAGTCATCAGATGACCAAAACTAATTGCAAAATGATTTAGATACCAGATCTGCATGGAGCGAAGAGTGGCAATTGATCCCGAATAAAGAAAAGTGTGAAGTTATTTACATGAGTACTAAAAGAACTATTCAAAACTTCGATTACGCGATATGTCACAAATTTGAGGGCTGTAAATTCAACTAAATGTATAGGGATTACAATTGCAGTTAACCTAAATTGGAACGATCACATAGACAATGTTGTGGGTAGAACGAACCAAAGACTGCGATTCGTTGGCCGAACACTTAGAAGGTTCAACAGGTGTACTAAAGAGACTGCATACACCACGCTTGTCCGCCCTGCTCTGGAGTACTGCTTTGCAGTGTGGGATCCGCATCATGTGCGACTGACGGATTACATCTAAAAAGTACAGAGAAGGGCAGCTCGTTTTGTATTATCGCGAAATAGGGGAGATAGAGCCGCAGACATAATACGTGAATTGGAGTGGCAATCATTAAAACAAAGGCGTTTATACTTACGACGAGATCTTCTCATGAAATTTCAATCACCAGTTTTCTCCTCTGAATGCGGAAACATTCTGTTGTCACCCACCTACATAGGGAGAAATGATCATCACTACAAAATAAGAGAAGTTTAAGTGCTCGTTTTTCCCGTGCGCCCTTAGAGAGTGGAACGGTAGAGAGACAGCTTGAAGGTGGTTCAGTGAGTCCTCTATCAGACACTCTATCGTGAATAGCAGAGGAATCACAAAGATGTAGGTATAGATGTAGGAAACTTTCTACTTGGTGCTGGGCGACAGCTATGGTTCAGCATAATGGTGCACTGAAGCACCTTGGAATAAAGGTGCTTAACTATCTAAATGAAGCGTTTCCAGGGAACTAGATTAGTCGTGTAGAACCAATTTTCTGTCCTCCACATTCCCAGGGTATTAATACACCGGATTTTTATTTTTGGTGAGACTTATAAGAATAAAATTTATACTACTACATCCACGGATGTACGCGACCTAATAGCTCGCGTGCATGCCGTTTTGGGAACGGTGGACCCAGGTGTGTTGAATATGGTTCAGAGATTATGATCCAGCAAGTGGTGAAGTGCC
Organism: Schistocerca cancellata; assembly: GCF_023864275.1. NCBI lineage: Eukaryota > Metazoa > Arthropoda > Insecta > Orthoptera > Acrididae > Schistocerca > Schistocerca cancellata. The sequence goes on along the minus strand of NC_064628.1, from coordinate 449,892,858 downwards.
AATTCTTGATGGTCACTTTGAATATCTTCTCTAAAGTGAATGTTTCTCGAACATGTGCGTACCGGCTTTGTGAAGATAAGCCCGGACGTCAAGCGAACAGAATGAAATTATTGTGCATAGCGTAAAGTGCAATCTAGTGTAGCCTACTTATTGTGTTTCCTGTACATCACTGGATGCAAGCGATGTTAATGTATCCACTATTACTTTCTAGTGGGTTTATTTCTTTCATGGACGAAACAAAGTGGTCGTTTACGTCTATAAGAAGTTCATGTTACATCTTACTGTTTAAAATTTTTTGGAGTATTGTTCCTGGAAACAGCGATCTAAATTTATAGCGACACAGCCGTGATCGCTTTCAAGTTGCTACTTTTTATTTGGGGATAACCAGTTTCGACCTACTACAGAAGTCATTATCAGATCTACACTCCTGGAAATGGAAAAAAGAACACATTGACACCGGTGTGTCAGACCCACCATACTTGCTCCGGACACTGCGAGAGGGCTGTACAAGCAATGATCACACGCACGGCACAGCGGACACACCAGGAACCGCGGTGTTGGCCGTCGAATGGCGCTAGCTGCGCAGCATTTGTGCACCGCCACCGTCAGTGTCAGCCAGTTTGCCGTGGCATACAGAGCTCCATCGCAGTCTTTAACACTGGTAGCATGCCGCGACAGCGTGGACGTGAACCGTATGTGCAGTTGACGGACTTTGAGCGAGGGCGTATAGTGGGCATGCGGGAGGCCGGGTGGACGTACCGCCGAATTACTCAACACGTGGGGCGTGAGGTCTCCACAGTACATCGATGTTGTCGCCAGTGGTCGGCGGAAGGTGCACGTGCCCGTCGACCTGTGACCGGACCGCAGCGACGCACGGATGCACGCCAAGACCGTAGGATCCTACGCAGTGCCGTAGGGGACCGCACCGCCACTTCCCAGCAAATTAGGGACACTGTTGCTCCTGGGGTATCGGCGAGGACCATTCGCAACCGTCTCCATGAAGCAGGGCCGTCTTCCGCTCACGCCCCAACATCGCCAACATCGTGCAGCCCGCCTCCAGTGGTGTCGCGACAGGCGTGAATGGAGGGACGAATGGAGACGTGTCGTCTTCAGCGATGAGAGTCGCTTCTGCCTTGGTGCCAATGATGGTCGTATGCGTGTTTGGCGCCGTGCAGGTGAGCGCCACAATCAGGACTGCATACGACCGAGGCACACAGGCCAACACCCGGCATCATGGTGTGGGGAGCGATCTCCTACACTGGCCGTACACCACTGATGATCGTCGAGGGGACACTGAATAGTGCACGGTACATCCAAACTGTCATCAAACCCATCGTTCTACCATTCCTAGACCGGCAAGGGAACTTGCTGTTCCAACAGGACAATGCACGTCCGCATGTATCCCGTGCCACCCAACGTGCTCTAGAAGGTGTAAGTCAACTACCCTGGCCAGCAAGATCTCCGGATCTGTCCCCCATTGAGCATGTTTGGGACTGGATGAAGCATCGTCTCACGCGGTCTGCACGTCCAGCACGAACGCTGGTCCAACTGAGGCGCCAGGTGGAAATGGCATGGCAAGCCGTTCCACAGGACTACATCCAGCATCTCTACGATCGTCTCCATGGGAGAATAGCAGCCTGCATTGCTGCGAAAGGTGGATATACACTGTACTAGTGCCGACATTGTGCATGCTCTGTTGCCTGTGTCTATGTGCCTGTGGTTCTGTCAGTGTGATCATGTGATGTATCTGACCCCAGGAATGTGTCAATAAAGTTTCCCCTTCCTGGGACAATGAATTCATGGTGTTCTTATTTCAATTTCCAGTGAATAGGAATAGAACCTACTACTTCATTTACAATGGGAATAGACATTAATATACACTAATATAGCAAAAAGGCGCAGCTTAATACACTATTAGTGGTAGTAGGGAACCCCAGCGTGGAGCAGGCCCGTCCCTGTTGGCGTTGAGAACACTGCTGAATTCGGCTAGGCTGTCTGTAATTAAAAAGTGGAAGCCCCACCCATTATCTTCGGCGTAACGTCATCTGTAGCCAGTGGTCCTGAGACATGATTACATTGAGTGAAGAACATATATTAGTAGCATAATTTTTAGGAATTCAGTCTCTGAGAAAATAACAAGGATATTTTGCTTTTATAAAGAAGAACATACATAACAAAAGCGACGACAAAGAAAAACAGTCATTACCCAATGACAGGGCTCATTTAAACGTGGGCTGCCCTCTGCAGGGCCTTGTGATAAGCTTAAACGTAGCAAACGGTAAGAGGGCAACTTGGTAATCAAGGAGATCACATACGAGTACTTTCCGCCATTAATCAGAGTTGTTATAGATTCCTATTGGCAAAAAGGACGCCAGCTAGTCAGCACGGAAATAATGTGTTATCGAAGAGTACCGACACTTGCTAACAGATGTACGTAACCATCTGCAGCTAGTGTAAAATACGTATGTAATGCGTATTTTATTTGAATTGGCTGCTTGTTATTCCGTTACGTTTACCCATATATAACTGGTCTTTGTTCGAGTACAGACTTAAGCATGGAACGTACAGCTACTTTGTGCTAATACAAGGAACATTTATATGTCAACAAAACACCAGATCCCAGATTAAAATAAGTTTTAGTCTGAAAGAGCGATAAAATTAATAACTATGGTAAGGTGGTGTCGAAAGAGCTATTCTACGTGACCACTCGATAAATATGCTAGTGTAGTAGCATTACATTTGCACAGACACAACAGTCATCATTTGAGCGGCCACGTCACTGTTTGAAATTATAAAAATACTATCTTACAGTGCGAATGACAAAATATACGTGTAACTTTTATACAAATGTAAGATAAATGAATATATCAAGAATCCGAATGACTCTGGATCGTCGATAAGTCGTGGCCACAGTAACCGATAAAATTAACAACAATATTGAAGTGGTATAGCAAAAGTGGTTGTGTATAACATCACATCTATATAAATTATTACACGCTGAACAGCTGTAATGGGGGACATACAAAAGAAAAAAAATAGTAATATTTGCTTAATATTCGATGGATGTAATGTACATGTTGTCTTGAAAGTAAAACATTTAAAATAATGAAGTAATATATAGCAAGTGTCGGACAACTGGTGGCCCGTATGTAAATGGAATTTTGAAAATACACATATGGCTAGCATACGGAAATACGTGCACTCTAAGACGCAGGGCTACAATGGACGTCAAGTCGTACTTCAGTAGGAATAGCAAGCAAATACCAGTGATGACATAGTTTACTAAATACATATACCTCCCTAAATGACTACGATCAGAAAATTCGAGAAATTAGAGCTACTACAGAGGATTCCCGACAATCATTCTTCGCCGCGCCATTCGTGAGTAGTACAGGGAAACGAGTATTGGTCTGTGGTAGTGCAAGTACCCTCCGCCATACACCGCCAGATGGCTTACAGAGTATTGACGTCGATGAAGGCATTAACGTGGCTGCTAGTAACTGAGCACATGGCATAAAAGTCCGATGATAATGAAGTCGTGGTCCAAATGACTACGATTTTTTATTTTTTAAATTCCTGATTTGTTAACAAATGCAAATGTTAAATAAGAAATACTGAATCATATTTTTTTTAGAAAAATAAGTTTTTTTATTATTAATCACTAACGAGTTGAAAATCGATACACTTGGGAAACGAGTTATAAGCGTCAGTAATAGCGATCAGTCTCTAGAAATGAGGTAGCAGTTTATTTTCTATTTGATGTTAAGCATTTTGGAATAAAATTTTAATTTATTTTATATACTCGCATTTTCATGTCAGTAATTAAAAATAGAAATATGTTACTTTTATGAGAAATTAAGAGCAATCTCGAAATGTTTTGTACCAGCGGTTGAGAATCTTCAGATTTTCGAAAGCGTAATTTTCGTTGTTTTGAGAATTTTATCGTAATGCTTTCGAAACCTGTTGGCGGCGCGCTAATATACAGATGCTGTAAGTAAATAAAAATCGAAAAAAATACCCTGTGAGGTCTCCCTATAAGCCGAAATAACTGAGACACTTTATTCTAATCTTTTGTTAGTTTAAACTTAATACGCTGATCAAATTATGATTTGTCTGAAAATACGAATTTTTGGTAACCGCCTACTTCGGTATTTTCGAAGACCGTGTAGTAGATTGTTATGGTATCTACCCAGTGTGTGGTCACTAATACACTCCTGGAAATTGAAATAAGAACACCGTGAATTCATTGTCCCAGGAAGGAGAAACTTTATTGACACATTCCGGGGGTCAGATACATCACATGATCATACTGACAGAACCACAGGCACATAGACACAGGCAACAGAGCATGCACAACGTCGGCACTAGTACAGTGTATATCCACCTTTCGCAGCAATGCAGGCTGCTATTCTCCCATGGAGACGATCGTAGAGATGCTGGATGTAGTCCTGTGGAACGGCTTGCCAGGCCATTTCCACCTGTCGCCTCAGTTGGACCAGCGTTCGTGCTGGACGTGCAGACCGCGTGAGACGACGCTTCATCCAGTCCCAAACATGCTCAATGGGGGACAGATCCGGAGATCTTGCTGGCCAGGGTAGTTGACTTACACCTTCTAGAGCACGTTGGGTGGCACGGGATACATGCGGACGTGCATTGTCCTGTTGGAACAGCAAGTTCCCTTGCCGGTCTAGGAATGGTAGAACGATTGGTTCGATGACGGTTTGGATGTACCGTGCACTATTCAGTGTCCCCTCGACGATCACCAGTGGTGTACGGCCAGTGTAGGAGATCGCTCCCCACACCATGATGCCGGGTGTTGGCCCTGTGTGCCTCGGTCGTATGCAGTCCTGATTGTGGCGCTCACCTGCACGGCGCCAAACACGCATACGACCATCATTGGCACCAGGGCAGAAGCGACTCTCATCGCTGAAGACGACACGTCTCCATTCGTCCCTCCATTCACGCCTGTCGCGACACCACTGGAGGCGGGCTGCACGATGTTGGGGCGTGAGCGGAAGACGGCCTAACGGTGTGCGGGACCGTAGCCCAGCTTCATGGAGACGGTTGCGAATGGTCCTCGCCGATACCCCAGGAGCAACAGTGTCCCTAATTTGCTGGGAAGTGGCGGTGCGGTCCCCTACGGCACTGCGTAGGATCCTACGGTCTTGGCGTGCATCCGTGCGTCGCTGCGGTCCGGTCACAGGTCGACGGGCACGTGCACCTTCCGCCGACCACTGGCGACAACATCGATGTACTGTGGAGACCTCACGCCCCACGTGTTGAGCAATTCGGCGGTACGTCCACCCGGCCTCCCGCATGCCCACTATACGCCCTCGCTCAAAGTCCGTCAACTGCACATACGGTTCACGTCCACGCTGTCGCGGCGTGCTACCAGTGTTAAAGACTGCGATGGAGCTCCGTATGCCACGGCAAACTGGCTGACACTGACGGCGGCGGTGCACAAATGCTGCGCAGCTAGCGCCATTCGACGGCCAACACCGCGGTTCCTGGTGTGTCCGCTGTGCCGTGCGTGTGATCATTGCTTGTACAGCCCTCTCGCAGTGTCCGGAGCAAGTATGGTGGGTCTGACACACCGGTGTCAATGTGTTCTTTTTCCATTTCCAGGAGTGTAGATGCTTCTGTCTATACTGTGTGACCTATTTTCCAGTGAGAAACAAGACCACACAGAATGGCGTCTGGAACGCTCTCTCGGTTTTTTGCAAACTGATGAAACGGTTGCTCCTCTGCCCGTTCTGCTGCTACTGTGCTCGCCACACACTAAACGCTGATGGACTGCCAGCGCATTGAGACAACTACTGACGTCAGTTATCCTGAACAGATACCACCCACATCTTACCTGTCGTTTCTTTTGAATGCATTTCGTTTCTTTTGTTTTGTACATTCAAGCTTATGTTTCATTGCTGCTACTATTTTTAACAAGTTAGTTCTTTTTTCTTTCTGTGTAATTATGTAACTCTCATTTCTAACGTTGAGAAGCTTCCTATTGCACGACATTTTCATGTATTTCACTTACTAAATTCATTTTTGTGTCGGTTTGAACAAAAAATTACCCCTTTGAGACATACGGTAATATCGTATAATCATCACCTATAGCCTCGTTATTAACTTCAGTCTCGTTAACGGCCTTATATTGTAGGGGAAATCTCTTCAGTCATGCTGCATCCAGTTGAAGCTACTCGCTGGTGATTAGAGCCCGTAGAGCTACCAAATGGTTGGCCTCCTGATTTTTCACCTTCCGTGCCAAATAGGCCCTGATGAGATAGAGACAGTGTGATTTCTCGGGTTACTCGAGGTATGATAGCGTGATTGACTGTTCACCAATCACATATGCGAACAGGTCTGTGAACGCGGCTGTAGCCATCTTGAAAGACTGGTGTGTCAACGACGTACTCATCATGTAATTGTAGAAGAAAGGCAACACTTGGCCCCTTACAATTCTATCTTATGTTTTAGAAGTGCTTTGTGAAAGCCTGCGACTGTGAAAACCGCAGATTTCTTCTGTAGAAGGGCATGAAATGGATCAGGTAAAGCGACCGGAAATACATTCACAGTACAAAGTATATGAAGTAAAAATATTGAACATAAAGAAAATGACTGAGTAAATTTCGTCAGACGCTCCGACACTATACTTCAATAACAATAGCCTCATATACCAATAAGCACCATTGTAAATATATATAAGCAACTCTGTACAAAAGAGTATAATACTCTCTGGAAATCCTATAGTATTATCTCTGTTGACTACATATAAAACATCTTTGTAACAGTTTTTTACGTACCTTTGTTATTCTCGATATGTTTCTTGCACAGAAATTTGTGTGTGATATTTAATATGTCCATCCCATGAACCATGGACCTTGCCGTTGGTGGGGAGGCTTGCGTGCCTCAGCGATACAGATGGCCGTACCGTAGGTGCAACCACAACGGAGGGGTATCTGTTGAGAGGCCAGACAAACATGTGGTTCCTGAAGAGGGGCAGCAGCCTTTTCAGTAGTTGCAGGGGCAACAGTCTGGATGATTGACTGATCTGGCCTTGTAACATTAACCAAAACGGCCTTGCTGTGCTGGTACTGCGAACGGCTGAAAGCAAGGGGAAACTACAGCCGTAATTTTTCCCGAGGACATGGAGCTCTACTGTATGATTAAATGATGATGGCGTCCTCTTGGGTAAAATATTCCGGAGGTAAAATAGTCCCCCATTCGTATCTCCGGGCGGGGACTACTCAGGAGGACGTCGTTATCAGGAGAAAGAAAACTGGCGTTCTACGGATCGGAGCGTGGAATGTCAGATCCCTTAATCGGGCAGGTAGGTTAGAAAATTTAAAAAGGGAAATGGATAGGTTAAAGTTAGATATAATGGGAATTAGTGAAGTTCGGTGGCAGGAGGAACAAGACTTTTGGTCAGGTGATTACAGGGTTATAAATACAAAATCAAATAGGGGTAATGCAGGAGTAGGTTTAATAATGAATAAAAAAAATAGGAGTGCGGGTTAGCTACTACAAACAGCATAGTGAACGCATTATTGTGGCCAAGATAGACACAAAGCCCATGCCTACTACAGTAGTACAAGTTTATATGCCAACTACCTCTGCAGATGATGAAGAAATAGATGAAATGTATGATGAGATAAAAGAAATTATTCAGGTAGTGAAGGGAGACGAAAATTTAATAGTCATGGGTGACTGGAATTCGTCAGTAGGAAAAGGGAGAGAAGGAAACATAGTAGGTGAATATGGATTGGGGGGAAGGAATGAAAGAGGAAGCCGCCTTGTAGAATTTTGCACAGAGCATAACTTAATCATAGCCAACACTTGGTTCAAGAATCATAAAAGAAGGTTGTATACCTGGAAGCATCCTGGAGATACTAAAAGGTATCAGATAGATTATATAATGGTAAGACAGAGATTTAGGAACCAGGTTTTAAATTGTAAGACATTTCCTGGGGCAGATGTGGATTCTGACCACAATCTATTGGTTATGAACTGCAGATTGAAACTGAAGAAACTGCAAAAAGGTGGGAATTTAAGGGGATGGGACCTGGATAAACTGAAAGAACCAGAGGTTGTAGAGAGTTTCAGAGAGAGCATAAGGGAACAATTGACAGGAATGGGGGAAAGAAATACAGTAGAAGAAGAATGGGTAGCTCTGAGGGATGAAGTAGTGAAGGCAGCAGAGGATCAAGTAGGTAAAAAGACGAGGGCTAATAGAAAACCTTGGGTAACAGAAGAAATATTGAATTTAATTGATGAAAGGAGAAAATATAAAAATGCAGCAAATGAAGCAGGCAAAAAGGAATACAAACGTCTCAAAAATGATATCGACAGAAAGTGCAAAATGGCTAAGCAGGGATGGCTAGAGGACAAATGTAAGGATGTAGAGGCTTGTCTCACTAGGGGTAAGATAGATACTGCCTACAGGAAAATTAAAGAGACCTTTGGAGAGAAGAGAACCACTTGTATGAATGTCAAGAGCTCAGATGGAAACCCAGTTCTAAGCAAAGAAGGGAAGGCAGAAAGGTGGAAGGAGTATATAGAGGGTTTATACAAGGGCGATGTACTTGAGGACAATATTATGGAAATGGAAGAGGATGTAGATGAAGACGAAATGGGAGATATGATACTGCGTGAAGAGTTTGACAGAGCACTGAAAGACCTGAGTCGAAACAAGGCCCCAGGAGTAGACAACATTCCATTTGAACTACTGATGGCCTCGGGAGAGCCAGTCATGACAAAACTCTACCATCTGGTGAGCACGATGTATGAGACAGGCGAAATACCCTCAGACTTCAAGAAGAATATAATAATTCCAATCCCAAAGAAAGCAGGTGTTGACAGATGTGAAAATTACCGAACTATCAGTTTAATAAGTCACAGCTGCAAAATACTAACGCGAATTCTTTACAGACGAATGGAAAAACTGGTAGAAGCCGACCTCGGGGAAGATCAGTTTGGATTCCGTAGAAATGTTGGAACACGTGAGGCAATACTGACCTTACGACTTATCTTAGAAGAAAGATTAAGGAAAGGCAAACCTACGTTTCTAGCATTTGTAGACTTAAAGAAAGCTTTTGACAATGTTAACTGGAATACTCTCTTTCAAGTTCTGAAGGTGGCAGGGGTAAAATACAAGGAGCGAAAGGCTATTTACAGTTTGTACAGAAACCAGATGGCAGTTATAAGAATCGAGGGGCATGAAAGGGAAGCAGTGGTTGGGAAAGGAGTAAGACAGGGTTGTAGCCTCTCCCCGATGTTATTCAATCTGTATATTGAGCAAGCAGTAAAGGAAACAAAAGAAAAATTCGGAGTAGGTATTAAAATTCATGGAGAAGAAGTAAAAACTTTGAGGTTTGCCGATGACATTGTAATTCTGTCAGAGACAGCAAAGGACTTGGAAGAGCAGTTGAACGGAATGGACAGTGTCTTGAAAGGAGGATATAAGATGAACATCAACAAAAGCAAAACGAGGATAATGGAATGTAGTCAAATTAAGTCGGGTGATGCTGAGGGAATTAGATTAGGAAATGAGAAACTTAAAGTAGTAAAGGATTTTTGCTATTTAGGGAGTAAAATAACCGATGACGGGCGAAGTAGAGAGGATATAAAATGTAGACTGGCAATGGCAAGGAAAGTGTTTCTGAAGAAGAGGACTTTGTTAACATCGGGTATAGATTTAAGTGTCAGGAAGTCGTTTCTGAAAGTATTTGTATGGAGTGTAGCCATGTATGGAAGTGAAACATGGACGGTAACTAGTTTGGACAAGAAGAGAATAGAAGCTTTCGAAATGTGGTGCTACAGGAGAATGCTGAAGATCAGGTGGGTAGATCACGTAACTAATGAGGAGGTATTGAATAGGATTGGGGAGAAGAGAAGTTTGTGGCACAACTTGACTAGAAGAAGGGATCGGTTGGTAGGACATGTTTTGAGGCATCAAGGGATCACAAATTTAGCATTGGAGGGCAGTGTGGAGGGTAAAAATCGTAGAGGGAGACCAAGAGATGAATACACTAAGCAGATTCAGAAGGATGTAGGTTGCAGTAGATACTGGGAGATGAAGAAGCTTGCACAGGATAGAGTAGCATGGAGAGCTGCATCAAACCAGACTCAGGACTGAAGACCACAACAACAACAACATTTAATATGTGTGAGATTTTGCATAAAAGGAGCACAAGGAAACCGTAAGTCGAAGTTCTTCCAAACTTCGACACTAATTATACATAAAAATTGATAATAATATGAAAAAACATGCATAAATGAGAAATATAAGAAAAAGGACAATGGCGGATAGCGCCATATGAAGTGTTGTACAGCGAAGTGGAGACCATTGTACTACACAGAAAGAAAGGATTTTTTTTGGTCATGTTATTAGGACACCACATAAGGATTATAAAAAAAAAATGTAGTGGAACTAGAGAATATGATGCAACAAATAGGATGGATGAAGGGCGGTTGGCACATAAAAAAAAAGAACAATAAGACACAAAAACAAGATTGAAACCAAAAATCGACAAACGATATACAATAAAAAGTTTGTTTACAGATGACCAACGACAAAAAATTATAACGAATGGAAAGGTACTGGGTAATTCGGAAGAAAACTTATTAAAGAAGATGACCAGAAAATGTGATTGATTCACGTGGTCCCCTCAGGCCATAAAAGAAGAAAAAAAAGAAGAACTGTCCATTATCAGCTGTAACTGCATGTTTTTTATATATATTGCAGCAAAAATAGCAGCACCTCAGATACCAAAAAATATTACGGCAACATACATAGTACACAGAAAAAAGGCACTTGAAAATGGGAATTGTTACCTGAAACGCGGCGTGCTAAATAAAAATAAAAGAAAATCGTGACTTATAGCAGGAAAGTAAGTTATACACATGGCCCCTGAAAATGTTGGAGTAATTATCAAGCCGGCCGGGGTGGCCGAGCGGTTCTAGGCGCTTCAGTCCGGAACCGTACTGTTGCTACGGTCGCAGGTTCGAATCCTGCCTCGGTCGTGTGGATTTGTGTGACGTCCTTAGGTTAGTTAGGTTTAAGTACTTCTAAGTTCTAAGTTCTAGGGGACTGATAACCATAGATGTTAAGTCCCATAGTGCTCAGAGCCATTTGAACCATTTGAAATAAATATCGGGCTTCATGACCGTAGTAGCCTGAACGACTGGGTCCAAGTCGCAATAGTGAAAACACACTCAAAGCGTCAGAAAACTGCCTGTGATCCGAATTACACCCTCCACGCACTACTGGTGAAGAGCCTCATCGGGCCGTTGGTGCATTCAATACATTGTTGAGAACGAACTGCATTCACTGAAAGCGATCGTTCCTATCGTGTTTGAAACCAAATGTCACTGGATATTTTTAGAAACACTATTGTTAAGTATTCTTAAACCGTGTTATATATCAGCGAATTGTACGCCATATCCTGTACACGCGCTATATGATCCACGCTGGTAAATGAACAAATCGGGCAATTTCATTCACGGTATTTTACGTGCACTGCCAAAAGCAATGACTCCTTTCGTCCGTATTGTCATGCTTCGACGTCGACCATTCTTACAATGGTGATTCCACACAACATACTGACACATGCACGCTGCCTTACTGCCATGACGTACGTCAGCGGTGAAAGGTCACATGACTGCCAGATACCAGCTGGAAAGCATCTATAGCGCTCCAAAGCGGCCAGTGTGCTCTGTTAAGAGGGCGACTAACACTTCGTACTGTGAGCTTATGCTGGATGTTTCTAAAATGAGTGTAAAAATGAGAGGATTAGTATAGTCGGTCATGACACGCAATGTTCAAGTAGTAAACCATGAGTATCCTTTAACGATCGGCTCTAAGCGTCTTTCAACAGCGTCGCGTGCTGCCGGACATGTAGGCATACGATTCTCCGTCCCAGTCTACATGGTAACAGGTGTTCCGATCGGGACAACAGCATGTAGTTTCTTTCAACATTTGCTGGAAAGCGAACGCTCGCGTTGGCAGTGCCAATGCCCATTTATTACTATGGCACACACTGCAGGGTCTGGTTTTCGCGGTGTTAGAGTGTCAACAAACGGGGTCACTCTTGTGTTTGTTACTGAGCGGGCAGAGGGGAAATGGAGCTCATTTGTGGGAGGGAAGTGCGGACACACATTGTGCTTACGGCGTGGTGGATGAAAATGCTCCCACTGCTCGTTCATTTAAGGCCTACATCAAAACGCGATGCACTCATTTTGTCGTATAGGTGCTAACACTGGAAGGATGCAGTCGTCAACCCATAGTGCGTAGAACAGAGTTTGAAGAAGAGAATTTGGCACTGCTACAAAACACTCCCGAACAAGCTCGCAGAGTGTTGCTCGAGAAATACCCCCCAACACGCACACACACACACTTCACTCCAAAACTAAACCGATAACTTGTTGACGTCTCAGAATGTGTTCTATCAACCGATCCCTTATTTTTGTCAAGTAATTCCACAAATTTCTCCGGCCCTCCCAAAAAAAGAACAAAAAAGTGTTCAGTGTCTCGTTTCACGACCTGTCAACATCATATTCAGCATTTATCTGTTGCACAACACATCAAAAGCTACTTTCATCTTTTTTTATGAACTGTTTATCGAACACATTTCCCTTCCGTACAAGGCTACACGCCAGACATATGCCTTCATAAAAGACTTTGTAACATTTAAATTTGTATTCGGTGTTAACAAACTGCTCTTCTTCAGAAAAGCATTTCTAGCCACTGAAAGTCTGCATTTTATATCCTTTCTACTTCGACCTTAATCCGTTATTTTGCTACACAAACAGCAAAGCTCATCTACTGACTTTAATGTCTTGTTTCCTAATGTTATTCCGTAACCATCACGTAACTGAGTTGGACCTCACAAAAGTTGTCATGTAGATTAAAAGTAACACATTATATAAAGGTTTGTTCAACTAAAAATGAACACATTTTTTAACAAAAATTTTTGACTACCTGAAGACGGCAGCAAAGTCCGTCGAAAACGATTATTTGTAACTAAAGACATTTTTATGTGATCTTGTCTTTGGACACTTTATACAATGTACTCCTGAAGTAGAACAGGACTTACAGCAATTTTTACTGCTGTCACCAGAGAAGGGCACAATAGATCGAAAATAGCGATTCGGAATAAAAGCATTTAATGACAGTCCAAGTGGAAACTGAAATATACAAGATAGTACAGGACTAAGCACACATGTAAAGACAATAAATAAATACACCTTTAAGTGATCTCAGGCTCAATTTAAAGTAGTATTTATATCACATATTGTACATTGAACAAATAAACTAGCAAAATACGGCATACTAAGAGTTAACAAGTGCCAAGAACCTATTAAAATACTAATTCTGCTTACAATGGTAAATTTTATATAAAATTTTATTGTTATTACTACCTTCATAATATTCAGCAGTTCGTGCGCGCGCGCGCGCGCGCGCATGTGAGTGTGTGTGTGTGTGTGTGTGTGTGTGTGTGTGTGTGTGAGAGAGAGAGAGAGAGAGAGGGGGGGCAGGGAGAGAGAGGGAGGGGGGAAAGAGAGGAAGGGGGGAGAGAGAGAGATTAAACGACTTTTTATAGAGACTAGGCGCAGTACTTGAATGCAGGGGGTTGGCAAAAATATGGAAGCTGGAAAAGCACAACACGTTACCACGCCTAATATGGTGTAAGGAAGCGGTTGACATTCAAAGCACTTTCTAGTCATCTCAGATTAGATAAATACAGGTCCTGTAAAGTTTTCAAGGGAATCTTACACAATTCTCCCGGCAAAAGAGTACCCAGTTCAGGTAACTATGATGGAGGTGAATAACGATCACTCGTTCTTCTCTCCAAAGCAGGCCACAAAGGCTCGATAATATTGTGATTGTTTTAGAGGATGAGATGTGACAATTCCTTCTAGTTTTCACAAACCCCGTAGTGGTTGGTGTTAGGTCTGTGAACAGGGACCCTGTCTTCTTGGAACACAGCGTCATTACTGAGGAACAAACGTTGTATCAGCCAAAATGGACACGCAGTCCTTGTCAGTAATGCGACCTCCCAGAGTAACGAGAATGGTAACGCTATAATGACGGATGTAAGGTTTAAAAAATCATATACAGCGGGTGCTGCGAAATGCTTCAGATTAACTATTAAAGGTATTTAAATTTTGTTTGTGTTACTAATTGCAAGCGCGCATTTATGTCACCACAATCTTTTCTTTTATCTATGTTAAACCTTGTCTGTTATCTGCAAGGATCGTTTACAACTACAATTAGCTTTCTTTATAAGTAATATTGTGGTGTGACTTGTTACTTGACAGTAGTTTGTGTCCGATTTTCTCTGACATTAGGAACGGCCTCCCGATAGCATATTTTTGAGATAGTCATTTGTTTGGCACTGATGTTTTTCGCCTACCCTCACGTTTGTTCCAGTTCTACAGATTTACTAATACTTACGAGGTCACTGAGTAGTTGTTTGTTGTGTGTTAGTGCTGTGAGTGCGTGGCAGTTTAGTTTAAACCTGTAGAGATCGTTTTTAATGACTTTTGTGATGCTTTTACTTGTTTTCGTTGTGTCTCGCCAGTAACATTCCTATTTAAGGTGGTTTGAAAATGTTGAGCGGTTTTTTCTGTATTACAGTGCCCTGATTAGTGCTTTGTGCCTTGTTTCAAAGACGCTTTTTCTGGTAGTTACGCAGGCGGAATATAAATACGTTAACTAATAGTAACTTTGACCTCTTTGACAACACAGGGGAGAACTTAATGAAATATAAGTTTTTGACTGACTATACTTTTTACTCAGTGACTCTTTACAGATAAATGTTCCAATACTAGTCAGATTATTCTATATATTTTACTTATTATTCCACCGATGTTATACTGCGTACTTTTCAAAGTCGATGCCAAATATTATTCTTCATGGTCTGTGTGATGTTACAAAGAACACTTTCAGTCGCGTATTCAGCTTTCGAAACCTCTCGTGATATTATCAGAAGCAACATTCATAAACAATACGTAACTGTGTATCTATGTTTGTATCAAAAAGAATGCTACGACTTCAAATATTTGCACACAGAGACTGAGGTAGCTGCGCTTCATCGAGTGCCAGAGGCAGCTGATCCGTTGTTGCAGCGATGCTCTTTCAGAACAGAAAGCTTCTTTAATCCAGCGCCGTAGTAATGCGCCAGTCGGAAATTGAATCGGAGCTCTTCGGAAAGCGAGCGTCAGCCAACGGTCGTAATCCGCAGCGAGCGCGTATTTTGCGCACCGAAATTCACGCAGCAAATAATCACAGTGTTGCGATGGAACACACCCGAAACGCGAGGAATCCTCTCTAAAGAGGGAATTCTGCACCATAATATTTTAAATTAAAATTTCTTTTCATTAGGAATAATTATCAACTAACAGTGTATGCACAGTGCATTATCAGTCTCTATCTGAACTGAATGTTTAGAGCTCTCTTTATATATATGTTGTGGAATACGGTTATATGGGAACAGAAAAAGAATTCATAATTTTGTTTACGTTACACTTCTAATTTCACTTTGCTCCTTGTGATTACTTCCTTGTATCCTCGTAGCACTTTCACTCAACGTAGTATGTAATCTAATCACTGTCTCCCCCTACAATAACCGCCCTCTACGTTCCTCTTTAGTACCGTGGAGGCAATGCACCGATGTCTCCACACCTGACCTATTAAACTGCCCTTTTTTTTCTACGCCTTTTTTTCTGGGCATGAGGCCTTTCGTCGCCGATGAAGCGGAGAACATTTATTACGCAAACAATCTACATGTTTTTCAGCATGCAAAAGTCCGTCACCTCAGATGCTTTGGGTTTACCTTTACGCCATCATCATTCCATAGAGTGCTATCCTCCAGACGTCCATTCTCTGTTTTTTTTCTTTTATGTTGTTCTAACTAGCATTCTGGTCAGCTGTCGTGGTGACTGTACCACAGTTGTGCAGTTATTTGCGCTTCTTGTTTCTGAGATTGTGCGGATGACATTCTTCTGGAAGTCCGATGGAATGTCTCCTTTACTTCGAATGTCTTGCGTTGCGACTTTTTTCATTATGTCTGTGTGTAATGGTATTTTAGCTCCAGAACGAATTTACACTCCACAGAGGAGTGTGTGTTGATTTGAAACCTCCTAGTAGATTGATTGAAACTGTGTGCCGGACAGGGACTCGAATCGGAGACATTTGGCTTTCGCTACCAAATGCTCTACCGGCTCATCTATCCAAACACGAGCCACCACCCGTCGTCACGGCTTTACTTCCTCCCGTACCGCATCTACTATCTTCCAAACTTCACGGAAGTTCTGCAAAGCTTGTGGAGCTAGCACTGCTGAAGGAAAGAATATTGCGGAGACATGGCTTAACCAGGTTCAACATTAGCATACTAATTGTTAAAACTAGCCTGGGAAATCACCAAAATACCACACTCGCGATGCGCTGATTAACCTTGAGTGGATTCGAATCGGCTGTAGCTCACCTTCCAGGTTTTCGATCTAGCAGGCTGCGCGTCACGCTACAATCCAATGACGTGTTAAAATGAGTGTACACTACGACTGTCCGTCTTGTTCTGTAGCGTTACTGCGCTACATGGAAATCCTAATCAGACGGAATACACAGAGGACATCGAAAAAGTTCAAAGAAGGGAAGCTCGTTTTATAATATTACGAAATAGGGGAGGGTGTTGCGCCTATGTTAGGTGACTTGGGGTAGCAGTCATTGAAACAAAGACGTTTGTTGTTGCGGTGAATCTTTTCACGAGATTATAAGCACTAACATTCTCTTCCGATGGGAAGATAATGTTTTGATTCCCATCTGCATAGGGACAAATGTCTACCTTGATAAAATAAGAGAAATCAGAGCCCACGAGGTAAGATTTAAGACACAATTTTTCCCACGTGCTATTCGAGAGCGGAGTGGTAAAGAAATACTTTGATATCACGAACCCTCTGACAAACATTTATGTATGAATTTGAAAGTAATCGTTTGGTTGCGGATTTAAATTATCTGTGTAAGTGATTAAGCTACAATGGTGGACAATTATTTCGCTAATAGTCGCTTCACTAGACCGTCTATTTCCTATTGTCTGATAGTGTTCAACATTCTTGATGCAAGTGAAACGTGTCGTACAAACTGCGATAGAAGTTGTGGTTAGTTGCAGGAAGCTTCGTTATACAGGCTGTTCAAGATAAGATGTTTTCGTCTATTACACACAAAACAATAACTGAAGGCGTGGCCGAGCGGTTCTAGGCACTTCAGTCTGGAACCGCGCGACCGCTATGGTCGCAGGTTCGAATCCTGCCTCGGGCATGGATGTGTATCATATCCTTAGGTTAGTTAGGTTTAATTAGTTCTAAGTTCTAGAGGACTGATGACCTGAGATGTTAAGTCCCATAGTGCTCAGAGCCATTTGAACCAATAACCGAAGGCAAAATTTAGCAACAGGTTACAATTTTGTAAATGTAATGGTATTTTATTCTATCATGTAGTTGTATTTGAAAGAGCTGTAAACAAGTCAGATTAAATCATTTTTCTGTGTATTTTATCTATGGACGTAAAGACGTTCAAAGAAATTACATATGGATTGTCTGTGTTCTGATATATGTTCTGATGACAGAGTATCAATTTAAGTGAGATGTTTAAATGAGCAAACATGTTTTGAAGCTCCTGGCATCAAGGAGTGACAAATTTCCCTGATGTAGTGTTGTAAGTCATGTTTGTTTGGATGAGGGAGGGTTAACAATTCAGCATGAGAGCAGTGCTGTGGCTCGAGTGCCGTGCATAGCTGCCACGCCATGCTTTCTGAGCATCAACAGAGGCAAGAGGGACAAAGTGTCAAAGCTCTGCGTTTAAACGCAGTTGCACTGCAAACTACTTCATTTCATATTTCATACTCCTCAACAACACTGAAAATTTTCAGCATGTTTTTGGCTCACTAAACACACAACGTAATTTTAATCTAGTAGAGACTGTCGGCATACGGACAGATGCAGACAAGGTCACAGATTTTCGCTTGTCTGTACGTTTAGGTGAAGTTCAAGAAGCAAATTACAGAAATTTATTTTGTATTGATTTAGGATATGTGATTATCTTCTTTACAGAAGCGTAAAGACACCATATGTGCTTATTATATGCATGTTACATGCAATTATCATAAACACAAAAAGACAATTTACAGGATCTGAATCACATCTATGTACCTGTTGTGCTAAGAACAAGGAACATATATAAAATACGTATAAAAATGTTACCAAAGTATACAGGGTGAGTCACAAATGAGGAAAATATGTCGAGGACCTCATGCTGCTGTGCGTAACACGTGACGCACCGTTGTTAATTTCGTTCTCCTCAGTGTACGTAAAACAAAAACACCCATTAACCATTGAACGAGATACCGAAGAACCTCACGATCACGACGTGTCATTCACCCATAGACACAACACATGACACACCAATGAGCTGATGTGTATCTGCCAGCGTTTGAAAGATACGAGAAAGAACAAATGCCATCGTAATGTATGTGAATGTGTATCAGAACTTGTGAATCACACGTTGCCTTCGGTAACGGAGTGTACAGTGCCATGTTAGGGAATGTATGTCCCGTAAACGGGAAGAGTGATCAACGGCGTAAGTAAAACCGCGATGTGCATGACGTGTTTACACCTCTGCTCTGCTCACTCTTCCCGATTCTCGCCGTGTCGACAGCTGCTAACGGCCGCGTCGGAGTGTTACTACAGTACCGCGGCAAGTTTCACAAACGAGGAATACGCCGACATCCGCCTCAGCTACGGACTTGTAGATGGAAGAGCTGACGTTGCAAAGGCAACTGTGTAGCCAAAGGTGTCCTAGCCTGCGCCTTCCATCGGCAAAATCGTTTTACTCTGTGGCCATTCGCTTGAGGGAGTATGTTACATGTGTAGCACCTCCAGGATTTAGTGATCGTGGCCGACCGTCGACAAACAATGCTAGTGTTATGCGAGTACTCCATAGAAACTATTACCATCCCTTTCGCATGCACAAGGTACAGGCATCATTGCCGGAAGACTACCAGAGGCCGGCCGGGGTGGCCGAGCGGTTCTAGGCGCTACAGCCTGGAAACGCGCGACCTCTGCGGTCGCATGTTCGAATCCTGCCTCGGGCATGGATGTGTGTGATGTCCTTAGGTTAGTTAGGTTTAAGTAGTTCTAAGTTCTAGGTGACTGATGATCTCAGAAGTTAAGTCCCTAGTGCCATTTGAACCATTTTGAACTACCAGAGGAGACTGGACTTCTGCAACTTAATCCTACGGCGTCAGACCCACGACCAGCATTTTCATGTACAATACTGTTCACCGACGAAACCTATTTCACCAGGGAGGGTATAGTAAATTCGCGTAATTGGCACGAGTGGGCGGAGGAAAACCCCCACAGCACAGTGATACGATCGTTCCAACAACGATGCGGTGTCGATATCTGGTGTGGTATTATTGATCACCATCTCATATTGCCACATGTGCTACCACAAAGGCTTACTGGAGAGCGGTATCTGCGTTTCCTGGATGCTACATTACCGGAATTTTTGGAAGACGTTAGTTTGACCTCTCGTATTAACCTGTGGTACATGCATCATGGTGCACCAGCTCGCTTCAGCGGCACAGTGCGACGCCTCCTGCACAATGCCTTCCCTTCAAAATGGTTCGGTCGTGGAGGCCCTGTAGCATGGCCAGCAAGATCGCCAGACCTGAATACACTGGATCTCTTTTTGTGTGGCCATCTGAAATCTGTGATTTATGAAGGAGAGGTTGATGGTGTCAACACCCTTCAACGCAGAATACAACGTGCCTGTGATATTACGCAAAGGGATGTTGGATCGTGTTAAGCAATCCTTCCTGCAAAGAGTTCAACTGCGCCACACACATCGTGACCGTCATTTTGAACAGTACTTATAAACCGTCACTGAAACTTCTGGTCATGTGTTTCTAGGCTAGTTTCGATTTGTACAGCTGTACTGTGTTGGTTTGCATTAACTGCCACATACCTGTGTTGTTATAATTTGTATTCTGCACCTATGTACTCGTTTCTTAAAACTAAGTCTAGGACACAAAAACCAAATTATGAAACTTGCATGTACAGTAGTGCAGCCCCTACTCACTTTCCTTCCCCTATGCCAACTAGCCACGATACATAATACCGGCCAGCGTAACCGGTACGAGATATATGTGGGCGCTGTGATTGCTCACAGTGTCACACAGACCGTCTCTTTACGCCTTCTCCTGAGCTGCAAGACTACCTACAACACTCGCAAGTTGTGCCGCGCTGCCGAACTGTCCCTTTGGCCACTGTCGGCTCACATTAACATCCAAAAGTCCACTTCATATTTCCAGATCTTTTGCATTCAATTGCATTGTTATTTATTGACATAGGAACATGTGGAAAACGAATTTGTGTTTGTAGTTCAGCGTGTGACAATTTGCAAGACATATTTTTCGTCATTTATGGCTCACCCTGTACAAGGAAGTCATACAGGGTGTTTCAAAAATGACCGGTATATTTGAAACGGCAATAAAAACTAAACGAGCAGCGATAGAAATACACCGTTTGTTGCAATATGCTTGGGACAACAGTACATTTTCAGGCGGACAAACTTTCGAAATTACAGTAGTTACAATTTTCAACAACAGATGGCGCTGCAAGTGATGTGAAAGATATAGAAGACAACGCAGTCTGTGGGTGCGCCATTCAGTACGTCGTCTTTTTGCTGTAAGCGTGTGCTTTTCACAACGTGCAAGTGTGCTGTAGACAACATGGTTTATTCCTTAGAACAGAGGATTTTTCTGGTGTTGGAATTCCACCGCCTAGAACACAGTGTTGTTGCAACAAGACGAAGTTTTCAACGGAGGTTTAATGTAACCAAAGGACCGAAAAGCGATACAATAAAGGATCTGTTTGAAAAATTTCAACGGACTGGGAACGTGACGGATGAACGTGCTGGAAAGGTAGGGCGACCGCGTACGGCAACCACAGAGGGCAACGCGCAGCTAGTGCAGCAGGTGATCCGACAGCGGCCTCGGGTTTCCGTTCGCCGTGTTGCAGCTGCGGTCCAAATGACGCCAACGTCCACGTATCGTCTCATGCGCGGGAGTTTACACCTCTATCCGTACAAAATTCAAACGCGGCAACCCCTCAGCGCCGCTACCATTGCTGCACAAGAGACATTCGCTAACGATATAGTGCACAGGATTGATGACGGCGATATGCATGTGGGCAGCATTTGGTTTACTGACGAAGCTTATTTTTACCTGGACGGCTTCGTCAATAAACAGAACTGGCGCATATGGGGAACCGAAAAGCCCCATGTTGCAGTCCCATCGTCCCTGCAACCTCAAAAAGTACTGGTCTGGGCTGCCATTTCTTCCAAAGGAATCATTGGCCCATTTTTCAGATCCGAAACGATTACTGCATCACGCTATTTGGACATTCTTCGTGAATTTGTGTCGGTACAAACTGCCTTAGACGACACTGCGAACACCTCGTGGTTTATGCAAGATGGTGCCCGGCCACATCGCACGGCCGACGTCTTTAATTTCCTGAATGAATATTTCGATGATCGTGTGATTGCTTTGGGCTATCCGAAACATACAGGAGGCGGCGTGGGTTGGCCTCCCTATTCGCCAGACATGAACCCCTGTGACTTCTTTCTGTGGGGACACTTGAAAGACCAGGTGTACCGCCAGAACCCAGAAACAATTGAACAGCTGAAGCAGTACATCTCATCTGCATGTGAAGCCATTCCGCCAGACACGTTGTCAAAGGTTTCGGGTACTTTCATTCAGCGACTACGCCATATTATTGCTACGCATGGTGGATATGTGGAAAATATCGTGCTATAGAGTTTCCCAGACCGCAGCGCCATCTGTTGTTGAAAATTGTAACTACTGTAATTTCGAAAGTTTGTCTGCCTGAAAATGTACTGTTGTCCCAAGCATATTGCAACAAACGGTGTATTTCTATCGCTGCTCGTTTAGTTTTTATTGCCGTTTCAAATATACCGGTCATTTTTGAAACACCCTGTATATAATACATCTGAAAAAAGAACATGGCACATAGTTGTAATAAACAAAAGGAAATGGCTAATTTTCACATTTTATAAGGAGATAGGGACTCAAAGTTGTGTCTCTTTTCAATGCAAGTTGAGCAATGAACAGATGTTTTGAATGATATGACTGTTACCGTTTATTGTCAATCTCTGTTTATGATAATCACATACAGTATGAGCGTTTCTGGACATACGGCATTATGCTTCTATACAAAAAAGGTATTAGCACCTGCTAAAACAATATTAAGTAAGTTTCTGTAATTTACGTCTTATACTTCTTATTAATGTACATTCAATACCTAAAGACCTATAAATCCCTAATTTTATACACTTCTAAAAATGGCAAATTAATTTGTCATAACCGATAACTGACGACTGAATTTTATTGTGAAAGAACCCTAGATGACTTCAAACAGCGCATTGAGGAAGGTTGTCTTATAACACAATTTACATGGTAACTCGTCGTTGAGGAAATAAGATCTCGCTCATGATCGTGTGCTGGTGGTAACATGTGGTATACTTTACTGAACCTCCTGTTTTAAACAATTTAGAAAACTGACTACAATGTCACAGTAAACTTACTCTCTTATGACGTTTGTTCTCATCAATCAGAGTTCGAAAAGAAGCAGTAGCGCTCATAAATGCAAAACTAGAATGCAAAATGACGTACATTAGCCATCACAAAGCCTTGTGGCACACAATGTATCAGGTATTTATCCACATGAACTATGAGCATCTACCCAGTAATGTAAAGAATTTAATAGACAATAAAATTATATTTGTGGATTCTTCCATTACTTCTTTGTAGATCTGTTTCGCATTTAAGGTGAAAAACTGACAAATTGAAATTTATTTACACGAATATTTGTTAGTCTTAACCTGTTTTCCGCTTATTGCGACTCCTTCAGCAAACAACTCACAAGCCTCCATAAGAGATAGTTGTTTGTAGGAAACACGACATTAAAAGGATACTGTGAACACATACAATCATTGGTTAAGACATTAGGTGAGAAACGTCAGATCGAGCGCACATTACTCGTATTGTGCACCAAACATATTAAATTAGAATTTACCCAATGGATAATGTAATACAAAGCACATAACGAAAACACACTATTTTAATGTACAATGTTTTGGCCATTGCACCTATCTCTGTTTCTCCTTACAAACTGTCGTATTAGATTCATTAAACTTGTATGAGTCTTCGAAGAAGTCTGCGGTCACTGGGATACACAGCAAGCACTGTGTGGTTGCTTGACTAGATTACCAACCGTGATGTGCTCAGCTGCAACTGGTCACTTAATACTAGGTGGAGATTTTGTGATAAATGCTCATCAGCCTCATGTGATTCTAATAGCGTAAGTTTCTTTCCCTTTTTGGGATTTATGTAGCACTTGATTTATTATCCATCTCTTTCAATAGAAAATGTTCAGCACAAGTGGAGACTTGTGTATTATAAAGTGGAGGTTTGCGCTACGTCCAGCTACTTTAGTGCTCAGTCAGTGTATCTACTACAGTTTAGCGTGTTTGATCAATATACACTTTCTTAAAGTCAATTCAATTAATTTTACAAAAAATACTATTATTTAAAAAATGTGTTTCATCTTTACTCTTAATAATGCATGCGGTGTTGTGCCTCTGACGTTAAATGAAGTTTTATATCTGCAAGATGTTAAGACTATTGCTGCATAGCGGCAGGGTGAGGTCTTTGTTCTTTGTTTCTTGCGTACAGTGTTGTCAACTGGGTTAGAACTATAGCATTTGCTGAATGCAATAACTTAATTCGTGTCTAGTTCTACTTGAAAATCGTTTTTTGATATTGTGTTAATTTGAGAAGATGTACCCACGGAATGGAAGGCAGCATGTGTGTACACTATTGGATGTTGTTGACAAGAAGGCATTACAGTGTCAGTGCTTGTACTCTTTTTCGCAGATTTTAAAACAGTGTCTGTTTTTTACTGAACTTACAATGGAAACTTTCACCACCGGTTGTGTTAATTGCTGGTAAATGATCGAGACTATATGTTCGTGGTCCAGGAAACTTGTGTGCTCCTGAAGTCTCGTCCAGATGTGCGTTGGATACCTTCTTAAATGCTCCTTGTAACGCTAAGTCGTACCAGGTGACAATCCGACCTCTGAGAGCGCCTAAGGTAGCGTTAAAAATGGGCGTGGCAGCATTTTACACGCGAACGGCAGGGGTAATCCTTATCAACGATGAAACTTATCGAACCGTCTTCTGTCAAAGATGAAACTTATTTGTCGGTCTCCAAGAGCAACTGTCCATATAACACTACCTTCCATAGTTTCTTCCATTCTGATGCCAATATTCCCATGATTATACGGGATGATAATACAACTCGCTACGTAAGCCAGTGTAAATGTATAACTATTTACAGTATGGTATCCGAATTTATAGGAATTATGTACAGACTCTGAGCTGGACGAGTTGCGTTGTTAGTAGTGTTAGTGTTAGAAATTGCCGTTATGCACCGCTCCTGGCACAGCGACGTGGAGCGGAAATACATGCATCGGTATGCATTACGGCTGCAGACAGCCGATGTGGGACTGGACAAGGTGAACAGGACTTTATTCGTAAAGCTGTTATATCAGGCAACAGAAACAGTGCCGCTGCTCTTCTCAAGTATCTACCCGCTAAATGAACACGGGAAGGTCCACTTTCCGCATCGCAGTTACAGTAAAAATGATCAGGAGGTTCAAATTGACTGGCGGTTTGGGAATTGTTCCTGAGGGAGAATAACGGCCTATCACGCCACAAATTGCTGAAGAAGTTACTGTTGCCATGACTAAGAATGCTCTGCAAATTGTGCAGTCTTCAAGCAGTGTACTAACCGTGTCACAACAGCTGAACATTCCACAGTCCACCGTTTGGAAAGTGCTGTTAACAATTGTGAAATGCTTTCTCTTGCGTGGTTCCAGGCTGTCGTGTACGCAGATGGTCGTCACACTGAGTAGCGTTTGTTATCTGGAACGTGAACATGGTACGCAATTAGCAAATGTTATCCTTTCAGGTGGAAATTGAAATGAATTCCTTTCACTGGTTTGTTCGTTATTTCTCTTGCGCATGTGTTAACAAATGTTTTTGCAAAGTATCATTGTCCTACTATCATTCAGTTTTCATGGGAGTTCTCTCAAGTGCGAAAGTTTAATTATAACCACTCTGTACACTTCAGTAGCATTTGTAAGTAGCTGTGGAAAATAGTTGGTCGTTATAGATTTTTACTGATATTTTAGTTAACCAAAAGCTGCGTCAGTAAAATTTAACGAAATTATTTCTGTGGGTATCCGTATTCGGACAGTTTTAATATTTTATTTCACAGGCGGATATAGGTAGTAGTCCGAACATATTTTATAAGTGCTGACAATCATTTGAAACTCAGATTCAAGGTTTCGTCTCGCCCTCATGGACGCAGCTCAAGTTATAATAAAACGACTGAGCGTGAACAACGATCACATATTGTAGCGACTGTCGTGCCATCTGTTACTTCTGTGCAAAATTCGCATTGCCGTTGCACATATTAACAGGCTAAAGGGAAGAAGAAAGGTTAAGGTGTAACTTCCTATTAATGATGCCATGTTTAGAGACAGGCTTGGACTGTAGAAGGACGGGGAAATAAATCATCCGTGCTCGATCAAAGGAATTATCCCGTCATTTGCCTAACGCGATTACGGGGCTCAGGTAAAGCCTTATCTCTAGAATACGAGCCCACTGATTTGCTAATGAACTGTACAGCTCGATAAATAGTACGGTGCTCTCTGGCACGGGCAATGGACGTGTTCCTTATGGCACACTTATTTAGCCAGAAGAGAATGTGCTCTAAATTAGGAGTCAAACTTGCTTGTACATCATCGGTAGTTCAAACTGACGTATATGTCATATGCTAATGCAAACCATTGAAGTAATGAATAATGAGAAGCGCTTGAAGTTCTTTAAGAATGTCGATACTGCTGTAAGGAATAACACAGTAGGCAGTTCATTAGAAACGGGCGGACATCTCTAACTAGAGCAACCACAGATGCTGGACAGACAAACAAAGGTACAAGGAAGATAACTACGAAGAAACCTTGCGTAACAGGAAAAATAGTTCAAGTCTTAGACGAAAGAAAGAACTAAATGAATATCCAGGGAACTACAAGATACACAATTATAAATCACTTGGAAATGAAATAAATAAGAACTGAATGAAAACCACGGCCAGATGGCTGCAGGAAAAGTGTTAAGAACTCCAAAAGGGAATTATCGTCGGAAGAAATGATTCAGCATATAGAAAAGTCAAAACATCTTCGATGAGATAAGAAGCATGGGTGGCGATACTGAGAGTGCAGTGAGAGTTCCACAGAAAGAGCAAAGGAGGGAAAGGGCACGTGCAAAAATTCATTGAAGACCCATATGAGGAGGGAAAATTGTCCGATCACGTGGCAGAAGTAGTTGCAGTTAATACAGAAAAAATAGGGGATCCATTATTAGTCAGAATTCAATAGAACTCTTGAAGACTTAAGACCAAAAAGGACAGAAGGTATACATAACATTCCATCGGAATCTATAAAATCCGTGGCGGGAGCTGCCACCAAACGTCTGGTCTACTGGGTTCGTATAATCTATGAGACAGGCGATATACCATCAACACTTCAGAAAATTGTCATCCACACAATTCTGAAAATAGCAAGAACAGATAAATGCGTGAACTATCATACAATCAGTTTAACAGTTCATGCATCCATGTTTCTGACGAAAATAATGTACAAAAGAGGCAAAAAATGAGAATCTATTGTATGCCGATCATTTTGGCTTTAGGAAAGGGGAAGACACCAGAGAGGCAGTCCCAAAGTTGCTGTTGGTAATGGAGCAAGAATGAAGAAAAATCGTGTTACGTTTATAGAATTTGTCAACCTGGAAAAAGCGTTCGACAATGTAAAATGGTGCATGATGTTCGAAATTCTGAGAAAAATACTGATAAGCTATAGACAACGGTGGGTAGTATAAAACTGAGAAACGAGTCCCGGTATGATCAAGGGAGTTATGTGGTGTGGCAGCCCTTCTCCTCCATCGATGAAGAAGGTTCCCACTTTTACCTAAAGGACGTGCTTTTGAAGATATAAGGGCTGGGAAGTTTCGTTCTCTAGAAAATTCTAGAACATTCGAGAGTAACAGAACATTCCAGAACATTCTAGAGTATTCGGGAGCATTACACAGTATTCCTGAATGTTCCTCAAGGGTCCGGGCTATTCTGGAATGTTGGGAATAGTCTGCAACATTCGGGAAGATTCCAAAATGTTCGGGAACTTTCCGGAACATCCCAGACTATTGTTGAACACTCCATATCATTCCCAATTGTTGTGGAATGTTCTTGAACATTGTGGACCATTCTGAGCTTTTTTGGTATGTTCTGGATTTTGCCATTGGTGGGATTACCCATTGGTAGCTGTGTAAAGCAAGACCGTCGTGGGTTTTAATGTCAGTTTCTTATCAGTGACGAACGGAGGAAACGAAAAAGCTCTGTAGTGATTGAATAAAAACAAACAATGAAGTGAATAGTCGAAGTGATACAGTGATTGAATTTAAATCGATAATAAAGTGTGAAAAATGGGTAAGTATTTGTTGGGTTAAAGTCGATCTGAGTTATTCCTTAGGCAATACCACAACATAAATGAGGAGGATATCTTGCTAGTTCTGAAGAACAATGAGCACTGTAGGAAGCAGAGAAACCGAAGAACAATGAAATGAACGGACCGAGGAATCTAGAATTGCGATAGAATCTTACGATAAAAGAGCAAGCAAGCCATGAAGATATTACCCTACGGGAAGTGCTTACGAGGACATGCAAACAGTACTGCTTAACAAATGAAGCATTCTACTAAGAACCGACGAATGAATATAACAAACACAAACACATTGTGATCGGAGAAATAGACAAAATCTGCCAATTTTGCAACGCAGAAAGTTCAGTAGAGAAACATCAAGATACTGTTGCATCAATGGAAAAATTCGATTACCACCATTTGAAGCAACTCAGCAGGAATTTTTACAGTGTATTAAGGAATGACGAGGTACGCTTGACCTTCTCTAAGGCTATAGATACAGCAATACGGAATAGCTCAGCAGGCAGTACTATAGAAGAGAAAAGGGCTTCTCTACAAAGGGTAATCACAAAAGTTGGAAAGAAAAAAGAAAAACATAGGTTCAAAGAAGGTAACTATAAAGAAACCATCGCTAACAAAATAAATACTTCAGTTGATCGATCAAAGAAGAAAGTAGAAAAGCATTCAGAGAAATTCAGAAATGCACAAATACAAGTCGCTGAGGAATGAAATAAATTGGAAGTGCCGGGAATCTAAGACGAAATGGGTGCATGAAATATGTAAAGAAATAGAAAAAGAAATGCATGTCGGAAGGTCTGACGCAGGGCGATACCATTAAGAGTGCAAAGGAAATTCCACTGTTAAATGCAGAGGAGAGAGTGGATAGGTGGAAGAGTCTCTATGAGGCGAATGATTTTTTTCGGATGTGGTGGAAGAAGAAACAGGAGTCGATTTAGAAGATCAGGAATTATAGTCAGAATTTAAGAGAGCTTCGGAGGACGTAAGATCATATACGTCAGAATGGATGGATAATATTCCATCACAATTTCTAAAAACGTTGTGGTAAGTGGCAACAAAACGACTATTCACTTTGGTGTGCAGAATTCATGAGTCTGGAAACATACCGTCTTACTTTCGGCAAGATATCATCCACACAATTCCGAATACTGCAAGAGCTGACAAGTCGAGAATTATCGCACAATCAGATTAATAATTCATGCATTCAAGTCACTTACAAGAATAATATACAGGAGAATGGTAATGAAAATTATATAACGATCAGTTTAGCTTTAGGAGAGATAACTGCACTAGAGAGGCAATTCTGACATCGCGATTGATAATGAAAGCAAGACTAAAGAAAAATCAAGACACGTTCACAGGACTAGTGGACATGGAAAGCTTTCGACAATGTTTAATGGGGCAAGATGTTCGAAATTCTGAGAAATATAGAGGTAAAGTATAGGGAGACATGAGTAATATACAATATGCACAACAGGAAAGAGGGAATTACAAGGGTGGAAGACCAAGAACGAAGTTCTCGGATTAAAAGGGGTGTAAGACAAGGATGTAGTCTTTCTCCCTTACTGTTCAGGGCGTACAACAAAGATGCAATAAAGGAAATAAAAGAAATGCTCAGGAGTGGAATTAAAATTCAAGGAAAAAGGATACCAATGACACGATTCGCTGATGACATTGCTATCCCGAGTGAAATTGAAGAAGAATTGCGTTTTCTGCTGATTGTATTGAACAATCTAGTGAGTACAGAATATGGACCGAGAGTAAATCGAAGAAAGACGAATGTAATGAGAAGTAGCAGAAATGAAAACAGCGAGAAACTTAACATCAGGATTGGTGGTCACGAAATATATGAAGTTAAGGAATTGTACTACCTACGCAACAAAATAACCAATGACGGATGCAGCAAGGAGGACGTCAGAAAAAGTCTAGCGCTGGTAAAAACTGCATTATTGGCGGAAAGAAGTCATTGGTATCAAAGATAGACATTAATTTGAATAAGAAGTTCTGAGAATGAACGTTTGGAGCACAGCATTCTGAGGTAGTGAAACATGGACTATAGGAAAACCGGAAGAGAAGATAATCGAAGCTTATGAGAGGTCGTGTTACAGACCAATGTTAAAAACTAGATGGACTGATATCGTAAGGAATGAGGAGGCTCTGCGCAGAATCGGAGGGGAAAGGAATATGTTGGAAACACTGACAAGGAAAAGGGATAGGGTGATAGAACATGTTTTAAGACATCAGCGAACGACTTCCATGATACTAGAGGGAGCTGTAGGATGCAAGTGCTACTCTGAGATGAAGAGTTTGTCACAGGTGAGGAATTCGTGGTGGGCTGCATAACCAGTCGGAAGACTGACGACAAAAAACAAAAAAAACAAAAAAAAATCTTTCCATAATCATACGTAGTAAGTCCGAGACACATGTACGAATACACTCAAAATACCATGACACACATAAGATAATATGGATGACATGACCTCTTCTTAACATTCACATGCAACCCTTCTTGGCCAGAAATCAAAGAATAACTAAGATTCGGACATGCCCCCATGCATCACCACGACATGACAGAACAACTTTTCCGACAAAAACAAATTAGATTTACTGAATTAGTTTCAAAATACAATATCTCTGGAACCGTTAGATGCTGGATGTACACACTCGAATGGCAAAAACAAGGACGGACTCATTCAAACAATTTCATTTGCCTACACGGCAGAATTAATCCCATTGACATCCAATCCATAAGAAGATCAGAATCTGTATGATATAGTAGTGAAAAACATGATTCTTGGACCAAGAGGTCCTTTGAACCAAATTCGCCATGCATGAGTGATGGAAAATGTGGAAAGAAATATTTGGACGACACATAAACCGGAGTTGACGCTATCCCAAATACAGAAGACAGTCGATGGTTTCACAAGAAAAATACGAGTACGAATACGAGGCAGCGACGAACTGGAAATAGATAATAAATGGCTAGCACCGTGTAACACACTACTTTCTCGAATGATACAAGCACACATAAACATGTTATACTACAGCTCAGTGAAATACGTCTAATAAGTCTGTGAAATACGTCAAATAAGTCTATAACTTAGTGAAGAAAGGCAGTGACATGGCAGTATTCCAAATAACCAGGAAAACAGGAACGACGAAATCAACAGTAAAGAAGGAGAGTGGCGGATTTGCGGTTTTCCCATGCACGAACGTGGACGAGCTGTGCAACATCTAGCAGTACGTTTGGAGAATGGATAGAGAGTTTATTCACAAAAGACACCGCCAGGAAAACTTCAAGCGAACCACCTCAGAACACAAACATTAACAGCCTTTTACCAACTGCGCCAAACGAATCAATTCGCGGAAACATTACTATATGTGACGTCCCTACGCATTATACGTGAAAACAACAAGAAAATTCTTTCAGGGACGAAAACAAGGAGTTCCAGTAGAAGATAATCCAGGAATCATGAAAAATGGCGCCCAAGGCCGCGTATACACCGTACATCCGAACAGCGCTGAATGTTTCTATCTCCAGATATTGCTACACGAAATACGGAGACAAACATGTTTCACAGATCTCAAGACTGTTGAGGGTTATTTACGCCAGACGCACAGAGAAGCATGTCAACTCTTAGGAATACTGGAAAACGACAATCACGAGCAATTAACTCTACAAGAAGGCTCGCTCATAGCCGCAGCTGAACAAATGTCTTATTCGCCATAACTCTAACAACCTGTAACCCATCGAATCCAAAACAACTAAGGAACTCAAGGAGATTATGTGTGATAACATAGTGTACAAAGTCTGACAACTTCATCCTGAACTGACCATCTAATTCATCGACGACATCTGCGATGAAAACCTTATTAGCAATAAGATAAATGTTTAGGAATAAACTACCAGACCTTAGTACAATTTGGAATGCAAGCACCACGAAAAGATGCATTCAGTGCGCTAAACTTCGAAATTGAAAATAAAAGAAGCTACAATATCAACGGACTACTTCAATACATTGCTCGCAATAAACCCTCCCCCCCATTGACAATCAAAAGGCAATTTACACAATTTACAACGTTATCAACGGCAACATCACTGGTGGAATTATTTACTTGAATGCCCTTGCGACATCAGGAAAACGTTTCTGATAAATCTATTGCTGCCGAAAATACGTGTTAAACAACGCATCGCACTTACGCTGGCGTCATCAGGAATTGCAGTCCCACTTGCGGAAGGAAGACGAACTATCCATTCCACCGTGCAACTACCATTGCATAGAAACGAAGAAAAATTACCGGTATGTAAAATCTCAAGAACATCTGGACGGGGTAAACTTCTAATGCAAGCTGAAATTATCTTCTGGGATGAATGCACACCACCACATAGATAACCACTCGAAGCCATTGATAGAACATTGCAAGACTTGAGAAGAAACTCTGAAGTTATGGGCGGAGCTCTACTCATACTATCTGGAGATATTTGACAAACACTTCCATTTATCCTCAAGTCACCACCAGGAGACGAGATCAATGCATGTTCAAAAAAATTACATCTCTGGTCACACATACAAGAGAGAGTTGACCTATCGAACGATGAAACAACAGCACATTTTACTCAACTTCTTTCACAAATACGTGAAGGCACATATTCCACTGAACACACGATCGGCCTCATTGAACTCAGCAATGATATCTCCGATATAGCCACGGCTGAAAACGAATTCATTCATCAGATTTATCCAAACATTGTTCACAACTATACCACTAAGGACTGGCTACTTGAAAAGGCAATTTTTGCTACTAAGAATAATATTGTCGATGGTATCAACTTTAATATTCCAATGAAAGTTCCCGTTGACGGAGAATATACAAATCGATCGACGCAATGGCAAACGGTGAAGAAAGTGTGATTCCCTACAGACTTTCTAAGTTGTTTGCAAGTACCAGCAATGTCATTACACTGTCTTCGGCTTAAAATTAGATCTCTGTTCATTCTACTCAGAAATGTCCACTCACCAAAACTATGTAATGAAGCAAGAAAGATCGTCAAATAGCTATCGAATAACATCATCGAAGCCGAAATTATGACTAGAACGTACAAAGAACATACACTATTTATACCCAGAATACTACTGATCTCTACTGAACTGCCGTTCCAATTTAAAAGACTGCAATTTGCAATCAAATTAGCCTACAGTTTTACAATTAACAAAGCACAAGGACAAACTTTAAAGTGTTGCGGTATCAATCTCACCGACACCTGCTCTTCTCACGGTCAGCTATACGTAGCTGTACACATATACCATGGATAACAAAATGAAAATTGTTGCTTATAAACAAGTATTGTATATAGTTACAATGTGTCCTCAATAAAACTGTTTTACCTCTTATACATTAATAAGTATTGTAAATAGATAGAGTATGTTTTCAAAAGTTTTTTATCTCATATTCTTTAAAGTTTATCCTTTCATTCCAGCTACCACACAATCTCATATCAACGCCGCGACCGAAGCCAGGTACCCCAACTAGTAGGGGAAACCGGGGTAGAACTGGGTACCGGGGTAGAATGAAGATGTACGTATTTTCGTGTCAAGGAGGTGCTGCCAACGATGGGCAGTAAGTAGAACTAGTTCAGACACCTACTGCTCAACCTTGGCAGCCATGTTTGTTTGTTTTTCGTAAGCGCTAATTTTTTCTCCTGCCTTGTAACTTCTGGCGAATTGGAAACAAGAAAAGGTATACCTACTTATTTACAATACGACTATTCTTAGTAGATGCTTAAAATATGTTTAATAATCTTTAGTTTAATGCGGTTAAATGTTTCTTTTAGTGTCTTTGTTTAGTGACCTTACCTCCATAACCTAAACCATGTACATGGGCCGGAATCGGGAAGTACTCCATTCTGCCCTGCTACATTTTTAACAACGAGATCGCTTTCATTAGGCTCCTAATCTATTTTGCTTTCGATTTCAGATGGTTCGAGTATATAAGAGTAAAACAAATAGGCAGTCATGGACTACTGAGACCATGAACAATGCTGTGGAGGCAGTTAATTCTGGCCATTGTGGGTATTTGAAGGCTTCAAACCAGTTTGGCGTTCCCCAGACTACTCTGGAAAGATACGTTAAAAAATAAGGGAAACCCCTGAGTACAAAATTGATAAAATGAGTGGAAAGTTTAAAAACGTATTTACAGAAGAACAAGAACTTAAGCTCGTTAAGTACTTAAAAAATATGGAAGCTAGTTTATTAGTCTTAGAATCCAAGATTTGTGTAACCTGCCTTATCAATTGGCTGTAATAAATCGCATTGTTCATAGATTTAAAAATGTAATTGCAGAAGAAGATTGGGCTAACGGATTCCTTAAAAGACATCCTACTTGATCCGTTCGCAAACCTGAAGCATCTGGTGCAGAGCCGTGTGTTTTAATAAAGTAGCTGTCGATATGTTTTTTACGTTGCTAACAAATATAATTGACAAACACAAACTAATGGCTTCTCAAGTATTTAATTGTGATGAAACAGACGTTTCGGTTAACCCTAAAAACCAATCAAAGATCATAGCTTCCAAGGGGAAACGTCAAGTAGGATCGTTAACATCTGCAGAAAGGGGCGAAACTGTAACCTGCCTCATTTGTATGTCAGCAAGCGGAGCTTACATGCATCCAATGCTTATTTTTCCACAAAAGAAGAACCAGAAGGAATTTGAGTTAGGACTGCCACCAGGACCTTGGGCTGAGGTTCACATCACCGGATGGAGGACCACAGAGTCATTCTTTGGATAGTTTCGAAAATTTGTGGAATTTTCTATGGCATCAAAAGACTCCCAGTTCTTCTTATATTAGATGACCACTAAACACAAACCATGAACATTTACGTTATAGACTACGCGAGGGAGAGTGGCGTTTCGTTGCTATGTTTACTACCACATTGCTGTCACAAACTTCAGCCGCTTGACGTTTCTTTTCTGAAACCTTTAAATCTTCATTACAGTCATGGACTTCAAAAATGGCTAAGAAGCAACAAAGGAAAAGTCGTAACTCTCTTTCAAATTTCAACGCTTTTTGGTTCAGCTTTCATCAAAAGTGCAACAATGAAAAGCGCTATTAAAGGTTTCGAAGCTACTGGAAAATGGTCCACGAACCCATCGATATTCAACGATGCAGATTTCCTCCAGGCAGACACATCGGACTTGATAGTCCGTCAGATAAAGAGGTTATTATATCTGGAGCTGAACAATTGGACTTGCCTTCACCTAGCAAATCAGCTACAAAAGACGACGCCAAAGGATTGGATGATCAGGTTGGCGAGGTTTCAGCGAATTTTAACAATGAAATGCCGCCTAAGAATTACAAAGTAATTGAGGATAATTGTTATATTCGTGGATGCTCTTGGATGAGAACTGACAACATGGCCTCCTCATTTCATATTTCACCTGAAATTCTGATGCCCATGCCAAAAGTTAACGAAAGCACGAAAAGGGCGAAACGTAAGAGAGGGAAGACCGTTGTTTTAACTGATTCGCCGTACAAAAAAGAGTTGGAAGCCATTATTAATAAAAGAAGGAAAAGAACTTTGCCAAAGAAGAAAGATCAAAGAAAAAACTATTAGCGATAGAGAATAAAATTAAGAGTTTAAAGAAGAAAGGAAAGGGCCTGAAGACAAATGGGAAAAGAAGGAGAGAACATCCAATACTAACGAGAGTGATTATAAGGAAACTTCGGGCTGTGAATGTTGATATCGTGGTGAGTTTTATTCAAAATCAGTTGACGGTTGGGTCGCTTGTTCCATGTGCAAAAAATGGGCACACGATTCTTGAGCAGGGTGAATTTTGTAAATAGCCTTAAGAAAAAGATACAATACATGAAAACTGTAGTTTGACGTTAACATTCACTTAAAACCAAATAAATACCGAGAAAGTAAATAATTTCTGCATTTCCGATTATTTTGTATGTTTTTATAATCACTTGTACTTACCACCCCAATCTGACCCGTGCACGGGACGGAATGGGGCAAATGACATACCTTCCTGTTTTTGAGTGAAAAAATATTGTTCTTTTATTTTATGGCAATGTTATTGTATTTTTGTGATTAATATGTCATAATGAGTTCATATAAAATTGGTAACTCTCTTATTTAAAACTTTTGTACTTTTAATCAATGTTTTCAACTTTGTATCCCATTCCCCTATACAATATGTAAAGAACCAATAGGGAACAATAACAGTGGGACAGGAAGAGCGAAGCATTCAGATTGAAATGGGTGTATAACAAGGATGAAGTTTTTCGCCCCCAGATTTTCGACCCACTGTTCAATCTTTACATAAAGAAAGTAATGACGGAAGCAAAAGAAAGATTTAAGTGCGGGATTAAAATTCATTGTCAACGGATATCAATGATAAGACTCGCTGATGACATTGCTATTCCCGGAGAAGATGAAGACGAATTACAGAATCTGTTGAATCGAATGAACCATCTAATAATTGAAGATTATGTATTGGGGGTAAACTGAAGAAAAACTAACGTAATGAGAAGTAGCAGGAATAACAATAGTGAGAAGTTTCCAGAATGAGATTTTCACTCTGCAGTGGAGTGTGCTCTGATATGAAACTTCCTGGCAAATTAAAACTATGTGCCGGACCTAAACCCGAACTCGGGACCTTTGACTTTCGCGAGCAAGTGCTCGCGAAAGGCAAAGTTATCGAGTTCGAGTCACGGCCCGGCACACAGTTTTAACATGACCGGAAGTTTCAATAGCGAAAAGCTTGACATCTAAGTTAGTGGCCACGAAGCAGACGAAGTTAACGAATTATACTAGCCTGCTGCCTTGGAAGCAAGACGAACGAAGCAAGGAAGAGATAAAGAGCAGACTCCAAAGTAAAGAGGCTCCCTGGCCAAAAGAAGTCTACTAATATTAAATATAAGCATCAATTTGTGGAAGAAATTTCTGAGAATGTACGTTTAGAGCACAACATTGCATGCACTGAATCATGGACTTTGAGAAAACTGAAATGGGAGAGAATCTAAGCGTTTAAGATGTGGTACTACAGAAGAATGTTGAATATTAGGTAGATTGGTAACGTAAGGGATGACGAGCTTCTCCGCAGAGTCGGAGAAGGAAGAATCTTATGGGAACCTCTGACAAGAAGGAGGGACAGAATGATAGGACATGTGTTAAGACATCAGGGAATAACCTCCTTGGTACTAGAGAGACTGTGGATGGGTAAACTGTAGAGGTCGTTACTGATTGGAGTACATCCAATAAGTAATCGAGGATTTAAGATGCAAGTGCTACTCTGAGATGAAGAGGTTGGCACAAGAGAGGAATTCTTGATGTACCACATAAAACCAGTTGGAAGGCTGATATCTCAGGGAAAAAAGGACTAGGGCCAACGTCATCTAGAAATGTGTGGATAAAACGCACGGAAATCGCAGTATCATTTCAGAACAAATCTTGATTGTTACCTAGTCTTCTGCGTCATTTATGATATCTTTCATTGACTAACAGAGGATACGGACCAGTCTTGCTCGAGGATTTTGACTGATTATCGTGAGCTGCAGTATTGTTCACAGCTAGCACCTATGCGAGTGGAAAACCTAAACGGGACCCTAACATGTAACAAAAAAAGTAGGTTCAATGTGACATTTATTCAATGTGACTAAATGCTGCAAAGCTATAGGTCTCAAGGCTTATTTACTTAACAAAGCGGGCTAAAGATGTAGGTGACCGAAAGTTTGATGTAAGCAAAGTGATTTAAATTTATTCAAAGTTCCTACTAATTGAGATGAACATAACAGCACCGAATTCCAGAATACTTGCGTGCGATTTTCAACTGATGGAAATATTAAGATATTTGTATTCACCTTTGGAATTATTTAATTCAGTCCTCATATCTTGTTGGTGGTGTTGTGGTCTTCAGTCCAGTGACTGGTTTGATGCAGCTCTCCATGCTACTCTATCCTGCGCAAGCCTCTTCATCTCCAAGTAACTACTCGACTCTACATTCTTCTCAATCTGCTAAGTGTA
Organism: Schistocerca cancellata; assembly: GCF_023864275.1. NCBI lineage: Eukaryota > Metazoa > Arthropoda > Insecta > Orthoptera > Acrididae > Schistocerca > Schistocerca cancellata. The sequence goes on along the minus strand of NC_064628.1, from coordinate 449,855,137 downwards.
TTCATCTCCTGGTGTCCCTGACGATTTTTACCCTCCACGCTGCCCTCCAATACTGACTTGGTGATTCCTTGATACCTCACAACATGTCCTACCAACCGATCGCTTCTTCTAGTCAAGTTGTGCCACAAATTCCTCTTCTACCAAATTCTACTCGTCATTAGTTACGTGGTCTTCCCATTTAATCTTCAGCATTCTCCCGCAGCACCACATTTCGAAAGCTTCTATTCTCTTCTTGTCTAACCTATTTATCGTCCATGTTTCACACTCCATATAAATATTTTTAGAAAAGACTTCGGATGGTTCAAATAGTTCTGAGCACTATGGGACTTAACTTCTGAGGTCATCAGTCCCCTAGAACTTAGAACTACTTAAACCTAACTAACCTAAGGACATCACACACATCCATGCCTGAGGCAGGATTTGAACCTGCGACCGCAGCGGTCGCGCGGTTTCAGACTGTAGCGCCTAGAACCGCTCGGCCACTCCGGCAGGCAGAAAATACTTCCTGACACTTAAATCTGAACTCAATTTTAACAAATCTCTCTTCTTCAGAAACGCTTTTCTTGCCATTGCCAGTCTACATTTTATATCCTCTCTACGTCGACCATCATTAGTTATTTTCCTCCCCACATAGCAAAACTCATCTACAACTTTAAGCGTTTCATTTCCTAATCTAATTTCCTCAGCATCACCTGATTTAATTAGACTACATTCCAATATCCTCGTTTTGATTTTGTTGATGTTCATCTTATATCCTCCTTTGAAGACACTGTCCATTCCGCTTAACTGCTCTTCCCTTTCCTTTGCTGTCTCTGACAGAATTAGAATGTCATCGGCAAACATCAAAGTTTGTATTTCTTCTCTATGGATTTTAATTACTACTGCAAACTTTTCTTTTGTTGCCTTTACTGCTTGCACAATATATATATTGTATAACATCTGGGATAGGCTACAGCCATGTCACACTCCCTCCCAATCATGCCCCTCGACTCTTATAGCTGCTATCTGTTTTCTGTACAAATTGTAATCAGCCATTCGCTCCCTGTATTTGATCCTTGCCACCTTCAGAATTTGAAAGAGAGTATTCCAGTCAACATTTTCAAAAGCTTTCTCTACGTCTGCAACTGCGAGAGACGTAGGTTTGCCATTCCTTAATCCATCTACTAAGATAAGTCGTAGGGTCATTATTGCCTCACGTGTTCCAATATTTCTACGGAAGCCAAACTGATCTTCCCCAAGGTCGGCTTCTACAAGTTTTTCCATTCATCTATAAAGAATTCGTGTCAGTATTTCGCAGCCGTGACTTATTAAACTGATAGTTATGTAATTTTCACACCTGTCGACACCTGCTTTCCTTGGGATTTGAATTATCATATTGTTCTTGAAGTTTTTCGCCTGTCTGATACATCTTGCTCACCATATAGTCGAGTTTTGTTAGGGCTGGCTCACCAAGCCTATCAGTAGTTCTAATAGAATGTTGTCTACTGCCGGGGCCTTATTTCGACTTATGTCTTTCAGTACTCTGTCAAATTCTTCACGTAGTATCACATCTCCCATTTCATCTTCACCTACGTATTCTTCCGTTTCTATAATATTGCCATCGGATACGTCGCCCTTATACAGACCCTCTACATACTCCTTCCACTTTTCTGCTTTTCCCTTCTTAGGTTAGAACTGGTTTTCCATCTGAGCTTCTGATATTCATACAAGTGGTTCTCTTTTCTCCAAAGATTTTTTTAATTTTTCCGTAGGCAGTATCTATCTTACCCCTAGTGATATATACCTCCGCATCCATACCTCAGTCCACACATGTGAAGAAAGGCAATGGGGAGGGGGTAAGAAGGATAATTAATGAGGTTGTACAAAGTAGGTACGTAGAACAGTCAAACATAGATGACAGACTGAGCGAGGTGGCGCACACTGGACTCGCACTCGGAAGGACGACGGTTCAAACCCGCATCCGGCCATCCAGATTTAGGTTTCCCATTATTTGCCTAAGGCGCTTCAGGTTAATTACGGCGTGGTTCCTTTGAAAGGGCCCTGCCGATTTCCTTCCCCATCCTTCCCTAATCCGAGCTTGTTCTCCATCTCTAACGATCACGATGTCGAGGGTCGTTAAACGCTAATCTCCTTTATAGCAGATACAAGGAAATGGAAACAAATTTGAGTAGTTTGTTAACTAACTAAACTTGATGCACCATTAAAAGAAAGCATCTAGCTATTAATGAGCCTGTGTTGTTCAAAATAAGCTTAAAGATACGTAGCATTTTTCGGGGGAGACAAATAAGGTTGCTTTAAGCGAATCAAAAAGTCTTCAATAACGACCGAAGCTAAACAGTACCTCAGCAGACGTAGTCTCTCAGAGCTGTATGAGATTTTCGCCGTTTATTGAGGTTGCACTTCAATATTCTTGTTGGTGACGCCGATACCGCAAAAAGAAAAAGGAAAACTAAATATTCAGTTCGGTGCTGAAATATTCTTTTACAGCAGAAAAATAAGTGATGTTAACATCCATCAGTTTACTACCAGAATGATAAATGCATTATCAGTGTTGTGGTTGAAAAATACCTGAAATCTGTGAAAGTCACCGGCACGTGGAAGCCAGATGCAGTCATGGTCTGCATCGCTGGCGATATAATGGGCTTCACTCTTAACCACAATCTACCACAGATGTCATCAGTTGGTAAGGGTTTTCACAACTATAAAACTATAGAAATTAAACTGTATAGGGTAAATGTGTTACAGAATTTCTGAAATGTTTATTGGTAGATGAATCGCTCGGAACGAAGTTAAACTTCCATTCGTCTTTAATATTAATGATTTCATATATATCTCACTTAATATGAATTCGTAGTATCAGCCTAAGATATTAGACATTGTATCAGGCCCATAAATATACCATAAATCATGAAATTTCTTATTAGCCAAATTTTTCGTTCACTTATGAACATTTTATTGCTTTTATCTGAATCTGAATATAACTGCCAACAAACTGGGTAGGACGAGACGACAAGCAAGTGTCCAGCATGTACGGCAGGGAGATTTTACAAGTTCATGTCTACCCTTGCATTTCGGCTTTGTCTCGAACCGACCTCGTATCATCACTAGGTTCAGTCGATGTGAAATGAGAATTAACGAAATTTGATTTATAGGGATAAACGTCAATATTTAAAGAAGTTAACATTACAAGAAAATGAAAAGAATAAAAAATTCTGACACCAAACCTGTGTTTCCCTTTTAAATCAATAATCAATTTCTTGCAGGTAAATAGAATGATGTAGAACAAGATTTCCTTCCTCGCAAGCTATCGACAGGAGAGCTCGGCTGATGTTCATGTATGTCAGCACCTGCCTTCCCTATTTGCACGTCATTTGCAAGCATGAATACGAGACGACAATGTTCCTGCACTGAAATGAAGGCATGCGTTATTCATGGGAGGGTACTTTAAATAATTGTATTTATGTAGCGTTAGTCAAAGCGAGCGTCAGCTACTGCTACTTGTCTGGCGAGACAAGTTCCTTCTTCGGACGACGTGCTGAATACGACTGCGTATAGATTGACACTACAATCGTAAGGATGACTCGTTCAATCAAGAGGTCACAAATTTTAACCATACTAGCGAAGGTCAGACCAAGTGAACCACTGATTTCGCATTACGGCGTACTAGGCGGATGCTAATCGGATGCAACTCCTGCAAAAGGTTTTACGTCGTCATGCAGGTTGGGTTTCGGATCGGGTGGAATTTTTGGAACACTCTGAAATAAAAAAACTTCATTTGTGCGTATTAAGCCCGTAACTCAACAGTTCACGAGAAATTTAAGACTTTTTATTTCAGTTGATTTTTGGAAAATTTGTGGTAAGTCCTGTGGGATCAAACTCCTAAGGTCATAGGTCCCTAGGCTTACATACTAGTTACTCTAAGTTAAACTAACTTACGCTAAGGATAACACACACACCCATGCGCGAGGGAGGACTCGAACTTCCGACGGAAGGAGCCGCGCGAACTGCGGCAAGACACCTCTCACAACGCGGCTACCGCGTGCGGCTCCAGTTGAAATGAAACCATGATCGAGGGGTAGCGTCTTTGATAAGTAATCAAAATGCCATCAGTGCCCGGTTAGAATCCCGCCACCGCTCAAATTTTGAATAAAAATCATTAGCTTTAGTGGCCGAAGACTTCCGGCAAAAGAAGTACCTCTCATTCTGTCAACGGCTTGTCAAAGAGGACGGAGGAGCAGACAGAAGTTCAGAGTGCTCTCTTGCCTTTGAAAAGGGAAACAGCCCACAAAAGCGGAAGAGTCAGCAACTATCAACGGCATGAGAATGTAGGAAGCAATGGAAACTAATGAATTATTGACACATTATATGCATCCACGTGACATGTGGCCTGTAATTCAAACAGAATAGTTTCTCTAATGGAAAAATCATTCCGATCTCCAGGAGGCGACAGCTAAGGGGGGAGGAGATCACGAGAAAGAGACTGAATAACCAACGAAAGCATAACGTTCTCCGAATCGAGAAGTTAAATGTTAGGAGAATGAACCTTGTAGGGAAGTTAGGAAATCTGAGAAGGGAAGTGCTGAGACTCAATCTTGGTATAGGGTATCAGTGAACTGAAATTGAAAGAAGACAAAGATTTCTGGTCAAGTGACTATAGGATAATATCAACAGTAGCAGAAGAAGGTATAACGTCACAAGATCCGTTATCAACAGGAAAGTGGTGCAGGGAATATGTTATTGTGAACAGTTCAGTGATAGGGTTAGTCTCACCAGAATCGACAGCAAACCAACAGCGACAACGATAGTTCAGATATAGATGCCGACGTCACAAGCTGAAGACGAAAAGAGAGACAAATTTTATGAGGATATTGAACAGGTAATTCAGTGCATAAAGGGGGATAAAACTCTAAATGTCATGGATGATTGGAATCCGGTTGTAGGGGAAGGAGTAGAAGAATAAGTTACAGGTGGATATGGGATAGGGACAAGGAATGAGAAAGACTAACTGATTTCCGCAATAAATATCAGCTAGTAACAGCGAATACTTAGTTCAAGAATCACAAGAGGAGATAGTGTACTTGGAAAAGGCCGGGAGATACTTGAGGATTTCAATTAGATTATATCATTTTCAGGCAGAGATTGATAAATCAGGTAATAGATTTTAAGGGGTATTCAGGAGCAAATACAGAGTCAGATTACAATTTAGTAATTATGAACAGTAAGCTGAAGCATAAGAGACTAGTCAGGAAGAATCAATAGGCAAAGAAATGGGATATGGAAGTACCAACGGATGAATAGATACGCTTGAAGTTCTCTAATGCTAATGAAACTGCTCAATAGGCATTTCAGTTGGAGCGGAATGGGCGTTTCTGAAAAGGGCGATCACAGAAGTTGGAAAGAAAAACAGAGGTACAAAGCGATAGAACAATGGGTAACAGAAGAAATACTTCAATTGAACAATCAAAGACGGAAGTACAAAAACGTTCAGAGTAATTTAGGATTACGGTTCGCTTAGAAATCAAATAAATATGAAGTACAGGGAAGCTAAGACGAAACTGATACATGAAAATATTAAGAAATTGAGAAGAACTGATTGTGGGATGAGCTGACTCAGTGTATAGGGGAGTAAAAGCAACCTTGGTTGAAATTAAAAGCATGTGTGGTAACATTAAGAGTGCAATGGTAATTACACTGTTAAGTGCAAGGGGAGAGGGCGGATAGGTAGAAAGAGTACACTGAAAATCACTATGAAGCGGAAATTATTTTTATGATGTGGTGGAAGAAGAAACCATAGTCGATTTAGAAGAGATAATGAAGCCAGTATTTGAATCAGAACTTCAAAGAGCTTCGGAATACTTAAGATCAGATAAGGCAGAAGGGATAGATGACATTCCTTCCGAGTTTCCGAAATCTTTGATGGAAGTGCCAACAAAAAGACTACTCACATTGGTATGTAGAATATATGAGTCGGGTCGGCTATATACCTCCTGACTTTCGGAAAAATATCATCCACACAATTCCGAAGACTGCAAGTGCTGACAAGGGCGAGAATTACCGCAGAAGCAGCTTGACAAGTCATGCATCCAAGTTACTGACTAGAATAATATACATATGAATCGAAAAAAAATTGAGGATGTGTTAGATGACGATCGGTTTGGCTTTACGAAAGGTACAGGAACCTGAGGGGCAATTATGACGTTATTTATTTATTGTATGGGAATAAACACACATAAGAAAGAAACAGAAAACTCACTAATATAACAAATGTTAATAATTGCAAACAAACATCGCTAGTATAACAAAGTTGAAGTATTACAAACAAACATCAGGTCTATTGATATAATTTATCGACTCTGGAGTTACGAGCAGGAAGTCGTCGGGGCTCCCATTATAGGCTCTTCTGGAACGCTCTTCAACAATGTTGCTGATGGTCTGATTTTCTCCGCAGTCACACTGAGTGGACGGTATTTTACCCCATCCGGCGTTGCAGTTGATATTGGAAGCGTGACTGAAGAAAAATCAAAACATTATCATAGGATCTCTCGATCTGGAAGAAGCGTTCGACAATAGTAAATGTGCAAGCCGTTCGAAATTCTGTGAAAAATAGAAGTAAGCTATAGGGATAGACGGGTAGTATACAACATGTAAAAGAGTCAGGAGGGAACAATAAGACAGGAAGACCAAGAATAAAGTACTCGGATAAAAAAGGGTGTAAGACAGGGATATAGTCTTTCGTCCCTACTGTTCAATCTATATATCGAAGGAGAAATGATGGAAATAGAAAAGATCACGAGTGGAATCAAAATTCAAAGTGAAATGATATCAGTGATAAGATTTGCTGATGACATTGCAATCCTCAGTGAAAGTGAAGAAGAATTACAGGATTTGTTGGATGAAATGAACAGTCTACTGAGTACCCAATATGGGCTGAAAGTAAATAAAAGGAAGACGAAAGTAATGAGGAGTATCAGAAATGAGATCGGGGAGAAATTTATCACTAGGATTGATGATCACGACGAAGATGAAGTTAAGGAATTCTGCTACATAGCCAACAAAATAGCTCATAATGGAAAGAGCAAAGAGGACATCAAAAGCACACTAGCACCGGGAATAAAAGCATTCCTGATCGAGAGAAGTCTACTAATATCAAACGTAGGTCTTAATTTGAGGAAGAAATTTCGGAGAATGTGCATTTGGAAAACAGAATTGTGTGGCAACGAAACATGGACCTTGAAAAAATCGGAACAGAATGGAATTGAAACATTTTAGATGTGGTGCTACGGGCGAACATTGAAAATTATGTGGACGTTCTGCAAGGAATCGGAGAGGAAAGGAGTGTATGGAAAACACTGACAAGAGGGAAACAGATGATGGTAAGACATCTGTTAAGACGTCATGGAATAACATCCAAGTACTAGAGTTAGCTGCAGAGGGTAACATCTGTAGAGAAAGACAGATATTCGAATACATTCAGCAAATAATTGAGGGCGTAGGTTACAAGTGGTACTATGACATTTAGAGGGTGGCACAGGAGAGGAATTCGTGACTTGTCCCATCAAATCAATCAAAAGATACCCTGCGTTCTCGATAGTTTTCAAATCATTCAGAAGTCTGTTGACTCAGGATTGGCTTGAGGATAAGATACCTTGCCGACTGGCAAGTTGACCAAAATGTGTCCAGATCACTCCAACGTTCGTGTGTTACGTTCTCATCGAACTTCTTGCCATATTCTTTCGTTTATGGTCAGAGAATGAAGGATATCGCGAAAATCAAATATTGTCGTTTAAATTACTGTAAAATTTATTGTGAGCAATGAAAAAAATGGTGAATTTACGTGTCTACAATTTTTACGATGTGTGTGTATTTGGTGTGCTCTGCGTATAATTGTTTTCAAAGTTGTATTTTGGCAATTCCACTACTTCACACGACGGTATGATACTGCGGAAAGTAGCCACCAAAAGATATCTCGTCATGAACTCAACCTAAGTTTACTTTCCATCGCACACTGGGCTGAAAATACGTACGTGCAAGGAAATGGATTACATTCCGTATGGCTGGTGCTCCTATGATTAATATCAACCGAGGCAATGTAAGATCTTTCCAAGGAAGGCAGAGAGGAAAAAGGAGTGATTGTAACAGTTATTCCTTCACACTTCTGATTTGTGTTGTTCTTCACTGTCACTAAAAACATTATATTGAAGTTTGTGAGAAGGTAACGTAGCAAAAACCCCCATTCTCCTACAAGAATTGAACACAGGCCATTGAAGTTCGTAAGTGTGTACACTGACCCTTTTTTTTCCTTCATGATAATACAATTTATTTTGTTTAAAATAACAATAAATAAATTCTGTGACAGTTCTAATTTGTTTCGCCAAAGTGTAGAAGTATTATAAACCCAGTGAGTAACGTCTTTCCTCTTCAAGTGCGATATGTACATGGTGCTTATAATTAAACTCTCTCAACTTTGAGAGGGCCACCACGATAAACAAGTGAAAATAGGGCAATGAAACTTCAGAGAAACAGTTGCAACGTCATGCTGAAGAGAAATAACAAATAAACAACTGAAAGGATGTCCACACGACAGGGTAGCACTTGACAATTATGTACCATGTTCAAGCTCCAGGTTCAAACGTTGCTCAATGTGACGACCATGAAAGTTGATAGGTAATGTGAATTTTATACAGATACCGTCCACAATTGTTCGCAGCACTTTTCTAACTGTGAGCAATGGAATATTCAGCTGTCGTGACACAGCTCGTACAGTGATTGAACATTGCGTGCAGTATTATGAGCCGTGGCAACAGTGACCTTTGCGTTGTAATTAGCCTTTGGCCTCTGCCAGGGGAAATTCCAAAATCCCCAGTTAATTTCAAGTCCCGAACCGTGTACCTCAGCCCCGGTGCGGAAAGAGGACCTTTTTTCTATTTCTCTTGTGCATCTGTACTCGCGAAGAGTAGCAGCACTGTTGTCTTCATGAAACAGCTTTACGAGTAAGGCCCTGCTCACCTTGTCCAGAACCATGTTGACTCTCTGTCAGATTGATGCTTGGGTCTTACCCTGACGTCGCCGTACCAGTACCGTCACCTAACTGTAAGTCATGACACGAACACTACTTCCTAAGAAAATCATGTAGCGCACAATCTGAACATCATTCCTATAATGTTGGATACCCATAGTGTACTCGTTTTTCAGCCCACACTGGCTGAAGTAACGAAAGTTTAATTATAGCTGCCCTCTATATACAGCGGTTAGAAATCTGCGAACAGCGGAAATGTGAGTGGGATGAAATGAATGTTTGTTAACTATATCGAACACGCTGGCAACGTAAACGACAGTGAAAAACTCGAATCAGCTCTCATTTCCAAGTTAAAGGGGGTGCATGTAATTACGATTATATTTTATTAGCATTCACTGTCAATCCCTTCCCATATAGGCATAAAAATCCGACTGACGGTAGATTTCAAGAAACAATAACGTGTGTAATTTGTTGCTGTCTTTAGCCGGGGCTCGTACGATCAAGGGGAAGGGGAAGAGAAAGGGGGAAGCTGAGAATGCTTCATTTAAGCTTAATTTCAGTGTGTTGCGAGCCGCGTTCTGTTCGCGTACGAAATAATGTTTTACTGAAGTGTAGTTAGTGCGGGGTGATCGTTGTAATTTCTGTGATTCAATATGTCTCGCAAATGCGTAAACAGTGCTGACAACTTTTGCCACGTTTGCTATACCCATGATATGGGGAGAACCATCAAAACATATGAATGATTGGTACTTTTGTACGAGATTTTCATTAAAACGTGGTATTCCGAAGAGGAAAAAGTCTTTCTCGACATAGCCTACCATACTGTCGGGCATGCGACCAATGCCTCACGGAGACGGACTTCCTGCTTCTGTCCCACCTGATCATGATAGTCACAAGGGCGGTAGTGAAACTAGAGCTGCGCTATCACTTTCAAAAACCAATTCTTCGAAAAATCGTGATTTCTTGTGTAACGATAACAGTGCGCAGATACACAAAATAACGCAGTGTGAATTTAATGCCTAGTGAGAGATCTGGAGATGCCGATAGATAAAGATGAACTGTTTGCGCCAAGGCTACAACAGTGGAATTATTATAAGACGGTAAATGTGACTGCGATCTTTAACCGCCATATGCTATTCTTTCCATTTTTCGAAACTGAAAAGAACTTGGTATTTAGTAGTGATATGTAGGGTCTAATGGCAGCCACTGGCGGTGACTATAAAAGTGATCTGTGGAGATCGTTCACCGACTCCTGCGGAATAAGTATCCAATGTGTGCTACTGCGTAATGGCAACAGTGCTGACAATTTTTGCCACATTTGCGAACAGGCTATATTGAAATTAAAACATACAAGCACAGGGCAAATTAACAAATCAGTACTGCATCAATGATGCTTGGCTCCTCCTAGCGATGATGACGAGGACGGAAATTCATGGAGAACTAGTGTCGACATTCAACTCCGAAGTGGCAAGACAAGAGAGCTCGTTTTGCCAACAAGGGCATATAGTTCCGTGTTTTTAACTATATTATCCTCAAAATTATACTGTGAAACACATATAGGAACTACAAAAAAGCATGTATGAGAAAGAAATTCAAAGAAATTTGCTGAGGGCATTTTCAATAATACCTGTTACGTCCAACGACAGAATAAACATAACTATTTGATCATTTTTAGCACAGAATCGCACAACACAAGTCGGCTTGTTGATCGTGTGGTGAAGCGCGTGCCTGGAATCCGAAATGCTAAGGGATCGCATCCTTATCGGACCACGGAAATTCGCAATCTTTCTTGAATCTAGTGCTAAGCTCTCAACGATGTGAGGAGTCACTAGCAACATACGGTCCTGATTCATCATTAAACTACATGTTCCCTTCGCCCGGTTGGACGTCTGTGATGGATTCGTTACACGTAAGTCGCCGAAGCTGTGTCCAATTGAAAGACTCTCAATCAGTGAAAAATTACACAGGCTCTAAGAAAAAGGTATGGCCATTCGTTCTTGAAACATTCCTCAAACGTACAGCAAGAAAGTGTTTTATATGGATGCTTGTTTCTATGTTAGAACTGACTTTCTACACAAGATACTGATACAGAAGCTTCTCATGTCACGTCGTCCAGGCGGTCATGTGGTCAATATTACTTGTTTCAGGTGACTGACTTACGTTGACACTAAGGCTGTCGTCAACTACACGAAGAAGTCCCACTTGAAGTAGCCTCGTCTTTATAGGTCTCCCCAAACGAGAGTAGTTGGCTTAGGCGTCACATGCCAGTTAAGACCTGTCGGATCAACGTCCTCCTGGGAATCTTTCACCATACAAACGTTGAGCGTCTGCCAACTCCGTACTCCGGTACATTTCCTCCGAGCTGTATCGGAAACAAAGTCCGTGATGTACACTAAACAGTTCACGCAACTTGCTTGATGCTAGCAGAGAAATGAAGTAAGTCGCATGTAAAAATTATCATCGTTCAACGGGAACAGAAAGACTGGTGACGAACTATCTTACTGGATATCCTAATGAAACGTAACCAGGAAGGTTATTTTCAACATGTGTGTAAAAAGTTTCATGTAAAGTTGGTACTCTCTCTATATTCCTGAGAGTATGGCCATAAGTTTCCGTTGAACGCCGTATTTATTTCGTAATTTTATCAGGCTGGGAGGCCATCGAGTTATTTTTAAGTCTAACATTTAAAAGGAACACATACATAAAATTGATGATACGATTTTCTTTTCTTCGGCATGGATTGTATACGTAGGGGTGCATACAGGATAAACAAAAGGTTATATATTAATTGATAATCTACTACATCTCAATACTGTCACTGTTAGATTTAAGGTTCAAATGGCTCTGAGCACTATGGGACTTAACATCTATGGTCATCAGTCCCCTAGAACTTAGAACTACTTAAACCTAAATAACCTAAGGACAGCACACAACATCCAGTCATCACGAGGCAGAGAAAATCCCTGACCCCACCGGGAATATATATATATATATATATATATATATATATATATATATATATATATATATATAAAACTAGTAAATATTTTGACTGAGATGGACATAGAGAGGGGGGAGGAGGGGGGATAAAAAGTACCCAGACACCCCCAAAAACATACGTTTTTCGTATTAGGTGCATTGCGCTACCAGGTACTCCATATCAGCGACCACAATAGTCGTTGAGAGAGCACAATGGGGCCCTCCCCGGAACTCACGGACTTCGAACGTGGTCAGGTGATTGGGTGTCACTTGTGTCATACGTATGTTGGCGAGATTTCCACACTCCTAAAAATCCCCAGGTCCACTGTTTCCGATGTGATAGTGACGTTGAAACGTGAAGGGGCATGTACAACACAAAAGCATACAGGCCGACATCGTCTGTTGACAGACAGAGGATCGCGGACAGTTGAAGAGGGTCGTAATGTGTAATAGGCAGACATCTATCCAGACCATCACAGAGGAATTCCAAACAGCATTAGAATCCACTGAAAGTACTGTGAGAGTCAGGCGGGAGGTGAGAAAACTTCAATTTCATGGTCGAGTGGCTGCTCATAAGCCTCACATCTAGCCAGGTAAATGCCAAACGACGCCTCGCCTGGTGCAAGGAGAGTAAACATTGAACGATTGAACAGTGGATAAACGTTGTGTGAAGCGACGAATCACGGTACACAATGTGGCGATCCGATGGCTGGGTGTGGGTATGGCGAATGCCCGGTGAACGTCCCCTGCCAGAGTGTGTAGTTCCAACAGTAAAATTCAGAGGCAAAAAAATGTTCAATGTCTGTGAAATCTTATGGGACTTAACTGCTAAGGTCATCAGTCCCTAAGCTTACACACTACTTAACCTAAACTATCCTAAGGACAAACACACACACCCATGCCCGAGGGAGGACTCGAACCTCCGCCGGGACCAGCCTACAGTCCACGACTGCAGCGCCTTGGACCAAAATTCGGAGGCGGTGGTGTTCTTGTGTGGTCGTGTGATTCATGCAAGGGGCTTGCACCCCATGTTGTTTTGCGTGGCACTATCACAGCACAGGCCTACATTGATGTTTTAAGCACCTTCTTGCTTCCTGCTGTTGAAGTGCAATTCGGGGATGACGGTTGAATCTTTCAACACGATCGAGGACCTGTTCACAATGCATGGCCTTTGGCGGAGTGGTTACACGACAATAACATCCCTGTAAAGGACTGGCCTGCACAGAATCCTGGCCTGAATCCTATAGAACACCTTTGGGATGTTTTGGAACGCCGGCTTCGTTCCATGCCACACTGACCGACATCGATACCTCTTCTCCGTGCAGCACTCCTTGAAGAATGGGCTGCATTTCCCCAAGAAACCTTCCGTTGAACGTATGCCTGCGAGAGTGGAAGCTGTCATCAAGGCTAAGGGTGGGCCAACACCATATTGAATTCTAGCATTACCGATGCAGGGCGCCACGAACTTGTAAGTCATTTTCAGCCAGGTGTCTGGATACTTCTGATCACATAGTGTACATGGGGTGAAAAGGAAATTTATGGAGAGAGAGCGGGGATGAGAAGATAGGCGGGGACAGAGGGGAGTGGCAAGGAATGTATGTTGTATACGCAATTTTCATTCGTATTTCACGACTGCGAAACATTCCCGATGGAAAATGTAAACGTGGTTGATACGGTGACACACCCTCTCAGAACTACAGCATATAACTACACGATGTGCCACATCCATTAAGATGTAGTACAGTAGCAGTTGTTTAATCCTTATGATTGCGGCTATTTTAAAGGTTCTCATAAATCATGTGTATCTACTTCCGCGCCACCTCTCTCCAGTCAGAACTGTGTCTTGTCTACGCGCCGACGAGTCACCGAGGCCTGAGACGAAATGAGCACAGTGAGGTGTCCACTGGCACACTGTATCCGCGTGAAAGCGCAGGTACTCACCCCTGTCCTGGGCGGACATGATGCTGGAGGAGAGCGTCTGGCGCAGCTTGCTGAGCGCCGTGCCAGACGCCTCTGCGTCCGCGCCGCCAGGGGGCGACTCCGCCGGGCCCACCATCTGCAACAGGGTTATCACCCAATTAATTGTAACTTATAGAGCAATGGGATACTTAGCCAGTCACAGTTTGGATATCAAAAGGGCCATTCCACTACGTGAGGCATTTAAATATTTTCTGAGCACATAATAAAATCTTTAAACAATAAAATAAAACTAGCTGGGATATTCTGTGACCCAATCATAATTTTCAGAAAAGTAAAGTTTTTAATGGAGTAAATAGTTCACCACCTGCTTGGTTAGTTCTTATTTGAGAAACAGAGTGCACAAAGTTATCCTAGACAGTTCGAGTAGTACAAAGATGGACGCCATAACATTTGTACGGCGAGAAATTAGGAGTCCCTCATGTTTCGATCATTGGCCCACTATTTTTCTTGCTTTATGTTAAGCAGCTACCATTGTATCTGAATCAGGAGGCCAGTTAGTTCTATTTTCACGATATAAAATCATTGTTGTGATGCCAATCAAAGAAAAATGAACACATAAACTATTAAATGATATTTTTGTGAAAGTTACTGTCTGATTTTGCACAAATTGGCTGTCTTCTAACTTTGAAGAAGGCAACTCATCCAGGCCCGTAATGTCAAAAGTGGCCCATCCCTATTAATATAATACTCAAACAAAAAATGGCTCTGAGCACTACGGGACTTAACCTCTAGGGTCATCAGTACCCTAGCACTTAGAACTACTTAAACCAAACTAACCGAAGGACAGCACACAACACCCAGTCATCACGAGGCAGAGAAAATCCCTGACCCCGCCGGGAATCGAACCCGGGAACCCGGGAGTGGGAAGCGAGAATGCTACCGCACGACCACGAGCTGCGGACATAATACTCACACAAGAAGTAATAAACACGGTCAAAAACGTATGTTCTTAGGCGTGCATATTGACGAAAACTTAAATAACTAAATAATATAAAAGACGTGCTAAAACTTTTATGTTTGGCTATCTTTGCCATACGAATAACTGTCAACTTTCGTGACATAGAACTCAATAAGTTAAAATATCATTCAGTGATGTTTTAAAGCCCAGTATTCTAGCGTAAATCGTAACTTAGGTAAAAAGTATTAACCGCACAAAGATATAATTAGAATTATGTGTGTGTTCATACACGAATCTCTTGCAGGTATTTCTTAAGCAGCTAGGAACATTAACAACAACGTCGCTGTAGATTTGTTCTTTCATCAAATTTGTTATTAGCAACCCATATGAGTTCGAGAATAACAGAAATATTCGCAAATACAAGAATAGTAAAAAAATTATCGGCTTTGTTTTTAATGAATCAAACTTTGGCACAGAAATGGTTGAAATGTACAACTACTCGTATAAAACTCACTGACAGGCTACCCACTGAAATGAAAAGTTAAACAGACAGAAGAGATATTTTCAAATACAGGTTAACGATGTTACTTCTTAACGTCTTCAACACGTTAGATCACATAATATTTATCTTCAGTATGATGTATGCAACTAAGTAATTCACTTGGCTCTCGCAGACGTAGAATAACTTCCACATACTGCCTTGTACTCACACAAGATCTTTAGTCTTACAAGAGCCTAAAAATATAAGGGAAATTTTAGTAAAAACGGGTCATATGAAAGAAGTAAGTAAACTGTTTATTATTTCAAAAGTAACCACCATAACTGTTAGTACATTTACCACACTGTGAGACAAGATAGTCAGTGCCTTCGTGACAAAATATCTGCAGCAGCCTATGGAACCATGAGTCTATCCAGGCGTGCACCTCTTCATCCGAAGGAAATTGTGGGCGGTCCCACATGTTCCCACGTTGTTTCGAGTACACTGCAGATGTTCCGTTGGGAACCTCTTGCATATCCTTCATACAGTGTCGATCTCTAATCAAGCGATTTCCATATTTTTTCTAACCCTGAAGAAAGATGTTCGTGGCCTTCGGTTTGACACGGAAGTGCACGCCTAGGTACAATCATGCTTCCGTAGGCAACAGCAAACACTTTTCCATCAAAGCACTGACAACCTTGTCTTTCAGTGGGCTGTACTGTTATAGCGATTACTTTTGAAATAATGAACAGTTTATCTAATATCTTACTATCTGTCTCGTTTTCATTTGACTGCCCCTTATGTACAAGAATCATCATTGGTTTGGCAACTTCCGAAATCGATATCGGTGATTTTCTTCCAATTTTATTGACATATCGATAAAATTTTACGTAGGAATACCTAATGCGGTACGGTATAGGATCTGGTATTATATGCATAAATTACAACGTGGGCAACCCCAGAACCTCGATGTGGCTTTGTGTGGATCCCACTCTCTAGGAAACTGTAGCAGAAGACCTGTAGTGTGTCGACACTTGGTACAGTATTTGGCCGGTAAACCTGAACATAAACAAAAATAATATACTATGAATAAATAGGAGGAAAAATTAGTTGTTGTTTCATTGCATGATTGCTGAAAAATCACAGGAAACTTACACATTCATTATTAATCGGAAATCTGTGTATGGCGTGATACACGACGAAAAGACTACATATAAGTAATCTTAAGGAACGTAGATGCCAGAGTTAGATTATTTAGAAGAGTCACCAAGAAATGCAGGTTCCGTACAGGGGTTGTGATTGTGTACATCAGTACTAAAATTCCAAGGGCACCCGTTCCTAGAAGAGCCAGTCATTTCCCCCTTCTTTTCACTCTTTAGTGTTCTGACAAGTTTGTTGTCGTCAAATTGAAATCCCCTCTGGTGCCAACCTCTGCATCTCAGAGCAACATTTGCTCCATACGTCCTCAGATACCTCAGAGTAGCAATTGCACCTTACATACTCAATTACCTGTCCTACGTCCCTACGTCCTCATATACCTCAGAGTAGCAATTGCACCTTACGTACTCATTTACCTGTTGCATCTATTCCAGTCTCTAGCTTCTCTTACAATTTTTAACATATGCAACGTCTTTTCGTACCATAGAAGGTATGTCCTGTCAACCGGTCCCTCCGTCTTGTCATATATGTCAAAATGTTCCCTTCTTCGCCTATTGTGTAGAGAACTACCTTGTTCCTTAGAAGTCCACCTAATTTTCAACATATTTTTACAGTACCTCATCTCAAATGATTCGAGACCCTTCTTTTCTGATTTCCTCAGTAAGTTATTCATTACCATACATTGATGCGATCCTAAAGCACATTCTCAGAAATTTCTTTCTCAGAAGACCCCCGATGTTTGATACTGGCAGCTCTCTTGGCCAGGACTGGCCTCTTGTGTGTGCTAGTGTTATTCTTATGCAATCCTTGCTTCGTCCGTCACGCTAAGCTAACGTGCCGGTATCCATATACAACCGTATCCCTCTTACACAGATATCGAGGTAAGTCCATTAAAGTAAAACTAGAGATAATCGATCTCATATCGAGAGATTACTATCAAATGATTGAAATGGCTCTAAGCACTATGGGACTTAACATCTGAGGTCATCAGTCCAATAGACTTAGAACTACTTAAACCTAACTAAAGTAAGGACATCACACACAACCATGCCCGAGGCAGGATTCGAATCTGCGGCCGTAACAGCAGCGTGGTTCCGGACTGAAGCGCCTAGAACCACTCGGCCACAGCGGTAGGCAGCTTACTATCACTCGTTCTTCCTGTGCACCACTCATTCCTGTAACTCAAAAGGAGCAATGTCATCTGGGGCACGCGAAATATCCCATACCGTACACCCTGAAGTGGCTCGCGTTGTATAGATACATATGTATATGGAAATGTACACGTGTATGTCGATTTATCTCTGAACACGGGGCGTCTCTAGTAGGAGACCTCAAGAGACGCATGCTCCCAGTACACACTGACGCTGCTATCAGGTACATTCAGAGACATAATGGGACACTGTCTGCAAAATTTATTGCGAACAGATTTAATAGCGAAGAAGTAAGAAAACTTAAAAGTCGTGCACGATGCGGCAGTTTTCCACGGATCTCATTCTTTGTGGCGTCATGTCTACTAACTGTTTCGTACAATGATGTAACGTTGTAGTTACATTCAGTGCTATATGTGCATTCTGTCTGCAAAATGAGCCGTGAATACAGCAAGTAGTAAAGAAGTAAGAAATTATAATGCGATGCCTGCTGTACAAAGGCACTTGATACAGTTTATTTTCGATTTGTATTCAGTCACTGCTTCACTTCGACTACTAACGTTTCACTGTTTGTTTTTATTCTCTCACTGCACTACTTTTTCGGTTAATGCCTTTTCACTGATAAGAAACAAACTTTCGAACCCACGACGGGTCCTGCTTTACACACCTCTACCAATGAGTAGTCCCAACAGTGGCAAATTCCAGAACACACCGTAAAGGTTTCGAACGGTGCTTATTCCGTAACTTTGCACAACACTCGAGAGTGTTCTCGAATGTTCCATAATGATCATGATCTGGGATATTCCACGATGTTCCCGAACATTCTGGATTTTTCCAGAGTGTTATAGACTATTTCCAGACATTCCAGAACATCCCGGAACATTCCGCTACACTCTGGAATATTGTGAAATACTCTCGAATACTCTCGAATGGTCTGGATTGTTTTAGAAATTTCTAGAGGACGGAGCTTCCCAGCCCTTTTGCCTTCAAAAGCATTTCCTTCAGTTAAAAACGGGAACCTTCTTCACCACCACACAATATAGCTCCCTAGCTCGTACTGGGACTCGTTTTTGAGCTCTAGGGACACGCTCATTGTACACTTACTGTTATATTATACGTCTATTAACCACATCGTTTATGAGTGAGGGAGGGCCAGTAGCAGTGTCACCTGATGCTCTTATATCCAAACCGCATTAAAATATGGAAACTAGGTTTCAGAATTCAAAAATACAAACAGTTATACATATTTTAAAATTATTGAGGAAAATATAAAACATTGATATTAAAAACTATTTGTATCTATAAGAAACATATACCTGTTCAACAAAGAATGATACCAAAACACTTGACCGCTTTGGAATGAAGGACCAGCACTAAACGAGATGATTGCTGAGTGGCAATGTGACAGGCCCTGTGATGTGTAAGAGAACGGAGCAGATGTGTAAATGAGTGCAATGTGAGAGAGTGATCGGTAATATGTGTGACCTGGAGTCTTGTTATCTAGAATGGAGGCCAGGCCATGCTATAAAGGGGACAGAATACGGATGATAACAGTCGAAACTCCGATGCTGGGGAGGGCAGAGAGAGGGTCATACTTCACATCATGTTTGTGGTGTGTAGGAGAACAATGTCAGGAAGTTTGCTCGCGTTGGCCGATTTCACGCAGTAAACGCATGAGGCGCTACTGCCACCACTGCTGCTGCGCCGACAAGCCTGTTTGTGTACCACTCTGAGTCATAATTAAACCGCAGCCGAAGGGCGAATGCGGACGACCGCAGTTATTGAAATTACTGGCGTGTCGCGTGCCAAACGGCCTCGTTGCTCACACGGTAGTGCCGTTAATCACGCGACTTGCGTTCAAATTACGCACAGCAGTTACTGTGGCCTGGTCACTCGTGCCGTACGTGTGTGATGTGGGGGGTCTGTAAAATCGCTCTAGTCCTACGCAAGTGTAGTGTTGCGCCGAGCGGCAGCCACAGACGGGAGAAACTCCTGTGGCTCCCATTTAATCGTATGGCACAGAGTTTCGAACGACTTTTTACTTTACGGGCTACTCGCTACATGTTTCGGACAATACGAAAAGCCTTAATGTCTGCAGTAACTGCGGACAACAGTACACGTCGCAGCACTCCAAGGAAAAAAAATCAGTAAAGACTGGCCTGAATGGTGTGCTCCATCCTTACGGCCATGGACTTTATGAGAAGCGCATTTCGTTGAACTGACAACAAAATCCTGCTGTTTGACGAATGAAACAATAAAAGTTAGTAATTTGTAGTTATGAGAGACGTAATGATCCGTGAAGTATCATAACTGGTAGTGATGGAATGCCGTATTTTATAATTAGTACTTCTGTTCCAATGTGGGTGCTAGGAATCACTGCTGTTCAGGTGGGCTGGACCGTCTTAATTAACATGATCACTTGTGATAATAAATTGCATCTTTTATTCATTCCTCAAACAGGATAGTACATAATTCAGTTCGCACTTCTCTTTGTCAAGTAAAGATACCATTCCGTTACCAGTATTCGGCTGGAATAAACGGTGGTTGGTATCAAAATTTCCTTTCTAAAGCATGTAAACTTCCTTAGGCAAGCTATTTAATAGCAAGAATTTTTGTTTATAGGGAAAATGGTGAAATTTAATCTCGATCCACTACGGCCCACAACTAATTTGTTTCACTAGCCTCTGACCTCCAGCATATTTCCAACAGTCTGGGGGGATGTACCCTCAAAAACAATAACTAAAAGGCTTCTGCCAAGGATCCCTCAGAGTACTGGTCCATTTGAATTAGCAATTAAATGACCTCAAATTACGTTCTTGACGAAATTCAGGATGGTTTCCACAAGAACTGCAGTACGACAACTACTTTTATAAAAGTGGTTGATCTGTTGAAATTAGTTATGGCCTAACAAGAGACAACAATCACATGCTTTTTCTCAGAAAAACTTTTCACTTTAATTTTTGAGAACATTTCTCCGTGAAGAACAGCGCTCTGGAAAAAGTAAAAGTCTCGACCGCAAAAAGACATTTATTTTGTAGTAATCGATTTCAGAAAGGTTTTGGCCATCTTCAGAGCTCGTACCACGATGGTACGCGATAGCAGTGAACGGAGCAGATGTTATCACTGCAGTGATAACACCTGCCCCGCTCACCGTCACCGTCTAACATCGTGGAACGAGATCCGAAGAAGGTCAAAAACTGACTGAAATCGATTAACACAGAATAAATGTTTTTTTACGGTCTAGACTGTGTGTGTTTATTTTAGACTCTGATATTCTACTTGCGAAACGTAAAAATCAAATTTCTTCTTCAAGTGTTGCACAATGCTGCTGTTCATGACTTACATCCCACCAATAGTATCCTACAGTCGGAGCAAAAATGTCACAATGGACGGATGTAATATTAAGAGTATCCTCAAGGATCAGTAATATGTGCTTTACCTCTCTCGTTACATGTTTATGATGGGTGAAACGTTCTCTCCCGTTGCAAGTATCGTCTATTCACCGACATACTTCAGTTATGTCTAAGTCCAGCAAAGATGCTCACAGCCACCCATCATGTCAACGCTGACTTGGTTGCCGTATCACATTGAGCACCCATTATGGGTCTGACACTTAGTCCATCTAAAACATTAGCAATTTCACTAGCTCAGAAAAAAATCAGATTGCTCCTCAGTTTAGAGAAACATTTCTACCAATACTCCGAAATGGTGCAGAAACTAGTTCTTCCTATGCAAAGAATTTTGTGATAATTCTAGAAAATTACGTCTGATTGGTCCAAAAGCACTGTTACAGTTAATATGAACATGGCAGAATATATCTACATACCATCACAGCAGAAATACTCGCTATGAGTGTGGTACGATCCTCTCCACACCATTTCAGAAAACCGAGTTCGCCACGTTCTTGCTCAAATTCCATAAAGAAATTATATGCTTTTTCTACTTAAAAAGACACCCTTCATCAGAACAGCTTTCTTCCACATACTTGTCTGCACCTCACTCAATTTAACCAATCCACTAGCCTTTTCTCCCCTTTATATACACCGTCCTCTATTAAATCAGTCTGCACTTTCTTAACGGTTATTGATCTTGCAATACCATTCTTGTCCTCTAGCATTACCCGTTTTGTTCCTGTTGATAAAAATATGGCTCCAGTGTGCAAGACTTAAGGAATGAAGTAGCTTTCGCATGAGTTGTGACTGCCGAGTAACATAAGTCGATGAACCTTGGACAATACACATGAACATAGCTTTCACATGAGTTGTGACTGCCGAGTAATATAAGTCGATGAACCTTGTACAATACACAGTTGCAGTGTAATACAGAAGGTAAAAGATAGGAATACGCAGACAGAGAGAAATGAACCTTTTATTCAAAAAAAGTAATTTTACTGAAGTCATCGCGATTCATGATGGTTCAAAAAATGGTTCATATGGCTCTGAGCACTATGGGACTTAACTTCTGAGGTCATCAGTCCCCTCGAACTTAGAACTACTTAACCCTAACTAACCTAAGGACATCACACATATCCATGCCCGAGGCACGATTCGAACCTGCGACCGTAGCGGTCGCGCGGTTCCAGACTGTAGCGCCTAGAACCGCTCGGCCACTCCGGCCGGCCATGATGGTTCCCTGGATATTAGAAAATGTGTAACATTGTTCCTAAAAGGGTATGTGATTACGATGGAAGGCAACACACGGTCTGCAACCTGCTCTCATGCTGGCCACGATATTGATACGGTCTTGTGAAGAATGTTCTATTCCTCCACCAACACCGTTGACAACTGTGGGATGGTCGGTGGAGCATGTGGACGTGCTGCAATATGTCTTCTCATCGCATTCCACACTTGCTCGGGGGAAAGGAGAGGCCAGTTCATTCACGAATATCCAGTCATTCCAAGAGATCCTACACCAGTGCTGTTCGATGCGACTGCGTATTGTCATCCATGAAAATGAAGTCACAGCCGAATCTACCCCTGAAAAGACTCATGCTGTGAATGACTACAGTGTCACAATGACGTTGATAGGTGAGTGCTTCGTGTTCAATGATTTGGAGGTTAGTACGCCCTTAAACATTGTGCCTCCCCACACCATAGCACCTATACCATCAAGAGATCACGTTCGACAATGCTCCTGGGTGCATTACTTAACTTCTGAGGTCATCAGTCTCCTCGAACTTAGAACTACTTAAACCTAACTAACCTAAGGACATCACACATATCCATGCCCGAGGCATGCCGAGGGATCTCGCCATATGAGAGTGGCCAGAATCATTATTCAGATTATATCTGAATATTCGGCCTAAGAGCACCGCTCTTTACACAGTCTTTGTGCCCTTGGTATCACAACAAACGGTGCCGCCGATGAACGGGTGGGAAAGTAACACAACGTACTGGTTGTCGGACAAAGAGGCCACTCCATTGGTACCGCAGTGCCACAGCGAAACGTGAGGCTGCATCTCTTAGAGTCCTGTTAAGTGTGGTAGCAACTGCACCCGCTGTTTGACGTGAGTCCCTTCTTCCCTAGTGCACAATCTAGAGGTCATCTGCTGTTTTAGTTGACCGTGGTAGACCTCTTCTTTTTCTTCAGACAGCAATGATTCTCTTTCGGAACACGCCTCATGCACATGAAGCAGTTCTGCGAGAAATACCAAACACTTGGACTACGTTCGTCGTACTTTGCCCTTCTTCCAGTTTCCCGCTGATTTTTCCCGATGTAATGTCATCGAAATGATGTCTCCGGTTCATGTTGCTGCTCGCTTATTAACACACACACAAACACACACACACACACACACACACACACGCACACACACACACACACACACACACACACACTATATTTTGAACGTTCTTTCAGCTGTCCCGTGTTGTGGGGCGAGCCCGATTTGCTGCAATAGCCAAGCCGAGCTCACACCAAGTCCAGCTTTATCTCTGCTACTTGGAGACTTCTGGCAACATTCATTTTCACAGAGTCGAGGGACATGAAAGGGAAGCAGTGGTTAAGAAGGGAGTAAGACAGGGTTGTAGCCTCTCCCCGACGTTATTCAATCTGTATATTGAGCAAGCAGTAAAGGAAACAAAAGAAAAATTCGGAGTAGGTATTAAAATCCATGGAGAAGAAATAAAAACTTTGAGGTTCGCCGATGACATTGTAATTCTGTCAGAGACAGCAAAGGACTTGGAAGAGCAGTTGAACGGAATGGATGGTGTCTTGAAGGGAGGATATAAGATGAACATCAACAAAAACAAAACGAGGATAATGGAATGTAGTCGAATTAAGTCGGGTGTTGTTGAGGGTTTTAGATTAGGAAATGAGACACTTAAAGTAGTAAAGGAGTTTTGCTATTTGGGGAGCAAAATAACTGATGATGGTCGAAGTAGAGAGGATATAAAATGTAGACTGGCAATGGCAAGGAAAGCGTTTCTGAAGAAGAGAAATTTGTTAACATCGAGTATAGATTTAAGTGTCAGGAAGTCATTTCTGAAAGTATTTGTATGGAGTGTAGCCATGTATGGAAGTGAAACATGGACGGTAAATAGTTTGGATAAGAAGAGAATAGAAGCTTTCGAAATGTGGTGCTACAGAAGAATGCTGAAGATTAGATGGGTAGATCACATAACTAATGAGGAAGTATTGAATAGGATTGGGGAGAAGAGGAGTTTGTGGCACAACTTGACCAGAAGAAGGGATCGGTTGATAGGACATGTTCTGAGGCATCAAGGGATCACCAATTTAGTATTGGAGGGCAGCGTGGAGGGTAAAAATCGTAGGGGGAGACCAAGAGATGAATACACTAAGCAGATTCAGAAGGATGTAGGCTGCAGTAGGTACTGGGAGATGAAGAAGCTTGCACAGGATAGAGTAGCATGGAGAGCTGCATCAAACCAGTCTCAGGACTGAAGACTATAACAACAACAGCAATTAATATGTTACGTTACTTTAACTATCTCATCGTTAATTTTCGCAGAGCAGTGTAAATAAATGTATACAGCAATGTGTAGTTTCTCAGTTTGATGTACAACTATGTCACAAAATCAACGCTACAAATTCTACCTTTATTGTGTAAACCAATGAAAAACTGTGTACTAGACTGCTCAGTTAGCATAGTGAACCAAAAACCTCTTTCACAACGTACTCTTTCACAACATCCTCAATATGCTTCAGTTGACTCAAGCACACGTACTGCCATACCATTCCAGTTGCAGTATTGGTGTTTTTGGCGCACATAGAAAATATCTGTGAATGTGCAATGTTGCGCCATTTAGCGGCAATATGGAAACCGTTAGAAGTTGATTTATTCTATACTACTTTGTGTATTGTTAAGTAGTGTCATGCGCAAGTAAACCCAATTTTTCCTAATGTTGCTACATAGTGCTTATGCATGTGAAATAAGCTAAATATCTCTGAAAGAGGCCGTTTATAAAATAAAATACAAATGATACGGCGAGCGCCTGTAGCACCCTGTCGGTAATTATTTTCAGGGAGTAGTGTAAAATGTGAACGCTGTGCTGCGGATGATTCATACTACATGCGGGTAAACCAGACATACACCATGACACACATCAAAATGTTTTATAAGTGTGACTAGCCTCCTTTCAAGGTTTGTACATGGTTGTCGGGCTGTGCAAAGTGTCGCACAATTCCCACTTGCGATCTTCTAGCATATTGATGGTGTACTTCATCTGGCCCTTTAGTATTAGTGCCCAGCTATTCTTTCTCCTTTTTTCGGAAATGGAAGTTCGTCCCCCCAAGGGCAAGTGACACAAATAACAGAACTGACAATGAAACTGGCAATTGCCGTCACGTACTACCGTGATGCTAAGGGATCATGGCTAAGGGATCATGGCTAAGGGCTGGCCGTAAAAACTACAACGATGGGGTGATGGAATAGGCGTCACATCGGTACGAAGTGTGATACATGCTTGGATATGCAAATGATTATCATTTAAGCGCAACCATATAAATTAGGCAGCAGTAACGCCTAACAGTGATTTTTAAAGCAGACTTTTACATGCCCATTCGATAGAGCTGTCTCTAATTAGCCTAGCGCGGTATCCGCTTCATTGACATCTATTAACAGGGAGTGAAAACACGAAAAATAGCCCCATCTTGTATCGCTAGGCCGAATATCGCGTTTGACAAATTTGAGACCTCTCTATCGGAACGGGTTTGCAAAACTCTACCTCAAAAATAATTTTGTTTGTAACGGGAAACAAACCAAAGTTTTTCGTTGAGACTAGGAGACAAACGAAACATATCATAAGTAGTAATTGTTTGGGCGGACTCCATCCACACATCCACAAATACGAAGTTGCAAACATCTGCCGAAAGACTAGAGAAAATTTTCCCCAACTGTTATGAGGGACACCTTGCATATTTATACTGGACATTACAAAATTTCTTATTTTGAGAGACCGCAGTATAAACAAAATAAGTCAAAAATTTCTAATAAGAAAAGGATCTAAAATGCACACCCGAATAACTACGAGCACCTCTTCATCTTCGCTGAAGTGAAACACACCTTTTCTACGGCAAGCACTTTGCTATTACGAGCGACTTACCGAACATAAAAAAGAAAAAGCACACACATCTTTGTTGTTGTCCAGGGATACAGTGTGCAGTAAACATCTCTCTGTATTCTTACTGTAAACCGCACAGGTCTGGGTTGGTGCATGCACATACAGTTCTAATTGATCCATTTTTGAAATTTTGATAAGTATGTGCAATGCTTTATACTGCATGTTATGTTTGCCTTACTAGCATAATGGAACCCTCTGCCAGACACTGAATGGTGAACTGCAGAGTAATCATGTAGATGTAGATGGACGCCTGTTATTTCATAAGGAACAGCCAAGCCAGAGCCCCGTACGCTGAAAAATATCAAGAACGCAGGTTAATTTTGAGACATCAGTTTTTTCATTGGTTTGATGCGGCCAGTCACTGTGACAACCTCTTCATCTCGGAGAAGCATTTTCAACTCACGCCCTCGATTATCTGTTGGACATATTCCAATCTCTATCTTCCCCTATAGTTTTTGCCTTCCAAATCTTCCTCTAGTTCCATGGAAATCAGTCCCTGATGTCTTAATTGATGTCCTACCATCTCGTCCCTACCTCTGGGTCAGTGTTTTCCCTATATTCCTTACCTCTCCGATTCTGCGGAGAACCTCCACATTCCCTTCCTTATCAGTCCACCTAATTTTCAACATTCTTCATTAACACCAAATCTCAAATGCTTCTACTCTCTCCTGTTACGGTTTTCCCACAGTCCATGTTTTAATGCAATACAATGCAGTGGTTCAAACATTCTCAGAAATTTCTTCCTGAAATTAAGGACTACGTTTCATACAAATAGCCTTCTCTTCGCTAGGAATGCCCTTTCTGTCAATGCTAATCAGCTTTTTATATCCATGTTTCTCAGCCCGTCTTGAGTTATTTAGCTGCCTAAGTAGCAGAATTCGTTAACTTATTCTACTTCATGATCGTCAATCTTAAGTTTCTCGTTGCTCTCAATTTCTGATACTCCTCATTACTTTCGTCTTTCTGCCATTTATTTTCGATCCATATTCCGTACTCGGGGACTCTTAATTCTTCTTTACTTTCAGCGAGGATAGCAATGTCATCAGGAATCTTATCAGTGATACCTAGAACTTTAATTCTATTCTTGAGCCTTCCTTTCATTTTCGTCATTGCTTCTTCGATGCACAGATGAACGGCAGGGGAGAGAGACTGCATCCCTGTCTTACATCATTTTTAATCCGACCACTTAGTCCTTGGCCTTCCTCTCTTATTGTTCACTCTTGACTGTCGTGCGTATTGTATATTTTCCACCTTCCCCTATACGTTACCCTATTTTCTCAGAATTTTGCAACATTTTATAGTGTCGAACACTTTTTACAGGTCGTCAAGTTCTACGAAACTGTCTTTATTTTTTTAGTTTGTTTCCATCATCAACCTCAAAGGCAGAACTGCCTCTCTGGTGCCTTTACCTTTCCTAAAGACAAAGTGATCCTCCAACATATCCTCAGTTTTCTTTTGCATTCCTTTATTTATCATTTTCGTCTGAAACTTGGATGCATGAGCAGTTAAGCTAATTACGTGACAATTCTCAGCCATGTCAGCTCTGCCGGCCGGAGTTGCCTTGCGGTTCTAGGCGCTACAGTCTGGAACCGAGCGACCGCTACGGTCGCAGGTTCGAATCCTGCCTCGGGCATGGATGTGTGTGATGTCCTTAGGTTAGTTAGGTTTAATTAGTTCTAAGTTCTAGGCGACTGATGACCTCAGAAGTTGAGTCGCATAGTGCTCAGAGCCATTTGAACCATTTGAACCATGTCAGCTCTTACAATCTTGGGAGTTGTGTGGATGATCGTTTTGGTATATTGCCAGACTAATACATCCTACACACCAGTGTGAATAATCGTTTTGTTGGCGCTGGCCTCAATAATTCTAGAAATTCTTATGAAATATTATTGATCCCTTTGGCCTTATTAGATTTTTAGTCCTCCAATGCTCTTTTAAATTCTAACACTGGATCCCCTACATCTTCTATATCGAAGCAGGTTTCTTCCCCGTCATAGCGACCTTCAATGTACCCTTTACACCTATTAGCTCTTTCCTCTGCATTTAACAGTGCAGTTCCTATTGCACTCTCAATATTAACACCCTTGCTTTTAATTGACTTCGTACGCACAACTATTCACCAGTCTTTTTCTATCAAACTACTTGTCTGTTCTCTTAGAAGTGATACGTTCCAACAGCGGCTGGACATGTGGTTCATGCATGATCGAGTACCAGACCACTACCACCGAAATGAAAAATAAAAAAAGAAAAATAAAAGAATCCTCTACATACATTCAACTGCCAACAGATTGGACGGTGTACGTTGGCCAACTCGTTCGCTTGATATTAATCCCTTGGATTCTTGGTTGTGGGGACAACTGAAATGTTTGGTGTATTCGAACCCCATTAATAATACACCAACGCTACACCCGTGGGATAGGGTTAGCCTAGTTGAATAGTAATCAAAGCAGCATGGTTCGAAAACCACCATTGCTTATAGTATGAATAAAAGTCACTACCTATTGTGGCCGAAGACTTACGGCATAGGAAGTCGCCCTCATTTTGCCAACGGCCTTGTCAAAGAGAGCGAAGGAGCGGACAGAGGTTAAGCGCACTCTCTTACTCTTGGGGTGGGAAACTGCTCCTTAAGGCGGAAGGATTAGCAATATTCAATGGCATGAGGATACTGAAGACAATGGAGACCAGTGCATTAAAGACACATAATGTGTGGTTCAAATGGCTCTGAGCACTATGGGACTTAACTTCTTTGGTCATCAGTCCCCTAGAACTTAGAACTACTTAAACCTAACTAACCTAAGGATATCACACACATCCATGCCCAAGGCAGGATTCGAACCCGTGGCCGTAGCGGTCGCGCGGTTCCAGACTGTAACGCCTAGAACCGCTCGGCCACTCCGGCCGGCTACACATTATGTGTATCCACAGGAAATGTGGCCTGTAACTGAAATAGTGTCATGATGATCTCTCCGTCGTTAAAAGATTCCGGAGTTCGCATCTCCGGGAGGGGACTGCCAAGGGAGAGGTGTCCGTGAGAAAAATCTTGAATAACCAACGAAAGGGTAACATTTTACAACTCGGGGAGTGGAATATCAGATGTTCAATTGTAGTATGAAAGGTAGAAAACCTGAAAAGGGAAGTGCTAAGGCCCGATATGGATATAGTGGGGCCGCGCGGGATTAGCCGAGTGATTTCTTGCGCTGCAGTCATGGACTGTGCGGCCGATCCCGGCGGAGGTTCGAGTCCTCCCTCGGCCATGGGTGTGTGTGTTTGTCCTTAGGATAATTTATGTTAAGTAGCGTGTAAGGTTAGGGACTGATGACCCTAGCAGTTAAGTCCCATAAGATTTTACGCACATTTGAACATTTGATATAGTGGGAGGTCGTATGTGTGAAACTGAAAGCAAAAATGGAGCAATGTTGGGAACGTATCAACAGCAGCAGAAAATGCAACAGCAGGAGCGGAATTCGATAGTAATAGGAATGTAGGACAGAGAATGAGTTAGGGTGAACGTTGCAGGGGTAGTGTTGTTGTCGTCGGAATCGGCAGCAAACCAACGCCAACAAAAATAGTTCAAATATTATACACGTCGACCGCACAATAAAAGACGAAAAGACATAGGAAGTCTACGAGGATTTGGAACGCGTAATTCAGTTCATAACAAGACATAAATGTCTAATAATCATGGGGGATTGGAATCCGAACACAGGAAAGGAACAGAAGAAGGAGTTACGGAAGAATATGTGTTTGTTAGTAGGAATGATAGAGGATAATGAGTTCTGCCATAAACTTCAGATAGTAACAACGAATACTCTGTTCAAGAATCACAACATGAGCAGTTATACATTGAAAAGGCCTGAAGACCGGGGAAGACTCCTGATAAATTAAAACATGGTCAGACAGAGATTCTGAAATCAGGTATTGTATTGCAATTCGTATCTGACAAATACAGAGCAAAATAACAATTTGGTAATGATGAAGAATGCACAGAAGTTTAAGTGAATCGTTTGGAAGAACTAGTTTGGATGGAAGTCAGATACTGAGGCGTTTGAAGTTAAATAAAGTTGGGAACACTACTATACGAAATACCACAGAAGGCTATTCTATTGAAGAGTAGTGGACTTTTCTAAAAGAGCAATCACAGATGTTAGACAGGCACCCACAGACAGCACGGAGGTAACTGCGACCAAAACTTGGGTAACAGTAGAAATATTTCAAATGATCGACAAAAGAATCAGGTAGAAAAACGGTCAGGCGAAGACTGGAATACGGCAATAGAAATCACTTAGGAGCGAAATCAATAGGAAATGCAAGGAAGACAATATGAAGTGACTGCAGGAAAAATGCGCAGAAGAATAAATGATAGTCGATAGAAACGATTTAGCATATAGGAAAGTGGACACAACCTTTGGTGAAATGAAAAGCAAAGGTGGAAACATTAAGAGAACGTGGGAATCTCACTGTTAAACGCAGAAGAGTGAGAGGAAAGATGGATAGAGTACATTCAAGATGAATGTGATGGGAAGAAACTGTGTGCTGATCCAATAAAAGAGGATATTGTAGTTATTATGAAAAAGATTGGGGTATACGTTATTAGCAAGAATTTAAAGGAAAGGTGAACGTTTGAGATCAAATCAGACAATAGGTTTAGATCTATATCTACATCTACATCCATACTCCGCAAGCCACCTGACGGTGTGTGGCGGAGGGTACTTTGAGTTCCTCTATCGGTTCTCCCTTCTATTCCAGTCCCGTATTGTTCGTGGAAAGAAAGATTGTCGGTATGCTTCTGTGTGGGCTCAAATCTCTCTGATTTTAACCTCACGGTCTCTTCGCGAGATATATATAGGAGGGAGCATTAAACTGCTTGACTCCTCGGTGGAGGTATGTTCTCTAAACTTGAACAAAAGCCCGTACCGAGCTACTGAGCGTCTCTCCTGCAATGTCTTCCACTGGAGTTTATCTGTCATCTCCGTAACGCTTTCGCGATTACTAAATGATACTGTAACGAAGCGCGCTGCTCTCCGTTGTATCTTCTCTATCTCTTCTATCACCCCTATCTGGTACGGATCCCACACTGGTGAGCAATATTCAAGCAGTGGTCGAACAAGTGTACTGTAACCTACTTCCTTTGTTTTCGGATTGCATTTCCTTATGATTCTTCTAATGAATCTCAGTCTGGCATCTGTTTTACCCATGATCAACTTATTATGATCATTCCATTTTAAATCACTCCTAATGCCTACTCCCTGACAATTTATGGAATTAACTGCTTCCAGTTGCTGACCTGCTATATTGTACCTAAACGATAAAGGATCTTTCTTTCTATGTATTTGCAGCACATTACCCTTGTCTACATTGAGATTCAATTGCCAATCCCTGCACCATTCGTCAATTCGTTGCAAATCCTCCTGCATTTCAGTACAATTTTCCATTGTTACAACCTCCCGATATACCACAACATCATCCGCAAAAAGCCTCAGTGAACTTTCGATGTTATCCACAAGGTCATTTATGCATAATGTGAATAGTAACGGTACTACGACACTCCCCTGCGGCACACGTGGAATCACTCTTACTTCGGAAGACTTCTCTCCACTGAGAATGACTTGCTGCGTTCTAGATAACATTTCATCTAGGTAACATTCCATCGGAATTTCTAAAATCACTGTGGGAAGTGGCAACCAAAAGACTGTTCAAGTTGATTTTTATGAGAGACAAAGGACATATTATGAGATATTTGGAAAGACATCATCCACACAATCCCGAAGGCAGCCAGTGCAGATAAGTACGAAAAACATCGCACATTCAGGTCATACATATAATTTCTGACATGAATAATATAAAGAAGAATGGAAAAGAAAACTGAGGTCTGTTACATGACGATCACTTTGGCTTTAGGGAAGGTAAAGGCACTAGGTACGCAGTCCCGACGTTGCGGTTAATAACAAAAACAAGACTGAAGGAAGATCAGGACACGTTCATAGGATTTGTCGGCATGGAAAAGCGTTAGAGTAAGCCTAAAGGTCCAAGAAGTTCTAAATTCTGAGAAAAATAGGCGTAAGCTATGGGTTACTACTGGTAGTATACAATATGCATAAAAACCGTGATAGCACAATAAGGTTGGCAGTCCAGGAACAAAATACGAGGATTACAAAAGATGTAAGACATAGATACCGTTTTTGGTAATTACTATTCAGTCTATGCGTAAAAGTAGGAATGACCGAAAGGGAGTATCAATGATAAAATGCACTGTTGACATTGCTTTCCGCAGTAAATCTGTAGAATAATTACAGAAACTGTTGACAGGAATGAATAGTCTAAGAAGTAGTGATTATGCATGATACTAAATCGAAATGAGACACGTGTGCTAAATGAGAATAGAGAGAAGCTTAACGTCAAAATTTGGTGGTGACGAAGAGGACGAAGTTGACGAATCCTTCTAGCTTCGAAGCAAAATTAATTGTTGTGTCAAATAAACAATTTAAATTTCATTAAGTCATACTCTTTGATGACAGTTGTATCGGAAACAATTTGATGAAGAAATTTCTGAGAATGGCCGTTTGGGGTACAGCATGGTATGGTAGCGAATCATGGACTGCAGCACGAAAATAAATCGAAGCATTTATGATGCGGTGCCATAGAAAAATTTTGAAAATTATGGGAACCAATAAGGTAAAGAATGAAAAGGTTCTCCGCAGAATAGGCGAGGAAAGGAAAACCTTGACAAGAAGAAGGGACTAGACGGTAGGATACGTATTAAGATATCGGGGAACAACTTTCATGGAGCTAGAGGCAGCTGTAGAGCGGAAAGCTATAGTAGAAGGCAGGGATTGGAATACATCCAGAAAACAATAATTGATTACGTAGGGTGCGAGTGTTACTCTGAAATGAAGAGTTTAGGGTAGGGGAGCAATTTGTGGCGTGCCGCGTTAAACCAGTCAGAAGGCTTTCCAGTCAAAAAGCTTTAGAGGCAGAGAGAAAATCTATTAGACCAAATAAAAAGGAACCCTTTGTTTATCAACGAACTAAGGAATAGTGAAGTGTGACAATAAAGAGCACAATAGGCAGTTCAGTTGAAGAGGAGTGGACATCTGTAAAAAGGACAATCACAGAAGACATACTGTGCAGGGAAGGTAAGCGCTAAAAGTCAGTGGATAATATATGGAATACTTGAACTGATCAGCGAAAGAAGGAAGTACAAAAATGTCCATGGGAAGCACTGCAAGTCAATAGGGAATGAAATAAACAGGAACAACAGGAAATAAAAGGCTAAATAGGCGCAAAAAATGTGAAGATATCAAAAGATTGTAGAGTCGTCGGAAGGATATGTTCAGCATACAGTAAAGACGAAAAAACATGTTGTAAAACTAAAGCAAGTGTGTCAACATTAAAGTAAAATCTAAAACAAGAGTGTCAATATTAAGAAGGAAGTGGCAATTCCACTGTTAATATCAAATAAGATAGCAGATAGATGGAAGGATTGCACTTAATGCCTCGATAAAAAGGACGACTTGACTGAGGACGTCATAGAATATGATATGGGAGTCAATACAGAACAAAGACTCGATCATGTCTTAGCAGAGCTCTGGAAGACCCACAGACCAATAAAGCTGAGAGCATAACGTTTCTTCATAATTTCTAAAATAACTCGAGGAACCGGCAACCAAACGGCTATTAAAGTTCGTGTGTAGAATGTATTATATTTTCGGAAACATATCATCTACATGATCCCGAAGACATTAAGGGCGGAGAACGTGACAGCACGTACAAGTAAGTTACTACCAAGGCTAATATGCAGGAGAAGAGAAAGAAATAATTGACTATAACTCAACTTGGCTTTAAGAAAAGTGAAGATACCAGAGAGGCAGTCTGATGTTGTTCTTGATAATGGAAGCAAGACTTAAGAAAAAATAATAGAGCTTCAGAGGTTGTGTCAACCTAGAAAAAGGTTCGACGAAGTGATATTGTATAAGATGTTTGAAATTCTCAAAAAAAGACGTGTAAGCTGTATGGAAGCAGGGTAATGTACGATAAATGTAGTAATACGAATGGAGGTTCAAGATCCAAGTGCTCGGATTAAAAAGAGTGCTTCAATCTGTGCATCGAAAGGGCAATGACAGCAAAAAAAAAAAATAGTTTCAGGAGAGAGACATAATTCGAGGTCAAAGAATATTAAAGATAAAATTCACTGATGACATTGTTATTCTCGGTGGACGTATGGGAACATTGCACGACATATTGAACGGAATTAACAGTTCGTTGAACACAGAAATGTGAAGGAAATGAGGAGTAGCAGGAAGATTACATATAATTTTAACATCAAAATAGGGGACTACGCTGTAGACGAAATGAGGGAACTCTCTTAAAATATAAGTAAGATAAAACATGACGAACGACGCAAGGAGGACATAAGAAGGAGCTTTGCACAGAAAAAAAACTGATATTCCTGATCATGAGACATCCGTTAGACTCAAAAGTAATTTAAGGTGAAAATAACTGAGAATGTATGTCTATGGAAGCGAATCTTGGACTGTGGTGGAATCAGAGAAGAGAAGCGTTTGAGCGTGGTGCAGTAGAAAGACACTGAAAATCAGGTACATTGATAAGATGAAACAATGAGGAGATACCCCGCAGAATCGGCTAAGTAAAGAACGTACAGAAAACACTGACAAGAACAAGGGACAGGATGAAAGACATATGTCAAGGCATCAGATAATGACTGTTGTGACCTTGAGGCGCAACTCCTACGAGTTAGACTTCCCTCTAACAGAATGAACTACACAGTATGGTCGGCACGCCAGGCAATTAGTCATTCAGCATATTCTAGCTGCCTGCTGGAGAATTCGCTGAGTGGAACCATGTTTCACATCGCACACACACCACTTGGAGGAAACAGTGCAGGTTAGTATCAGTGCGC
Source organism: Schistocerca cancellata (assembly GCF_023864275.1). NCBI lineage: Eukaryota > Metazoa > Arthropoda > Insecta > Orthoptera > Acrididae > Schistocerca > Schistocerca cancellata. The sequence goes on along the minus strand of NC_064628.1, from coordinate 449,819,981 downwards.
ACAAACATGAAAGTCACTCTCCACGCCCTAACCAGCAGAGCGTGTTAGAGAGTGTCTGACTGGGAGAGTTCCAGAGAGAGCCTATCCGAGATCCATTTACAATTAAAGTCCCTGCTCCTGCTCCAGATGATTACAGTTCACATGAAGGTTCCGTCGCTTTTCTGCAAGACACGACACAACCAGCATCGCAACATGACTACTAGATTCAAGGATTATTGCACTACGGTCTCTTCTAGTTCCGTATTCGTGTGTCATGAAACAAATTTGTGTTTCAGGTAGTAGAACTGTAGTTGTTTACAAAGTTGTGACTCTAGGTATGCGTGTCTGATGCTAGATTGGTAGCAGCGCCCTTTTCGTAGTACCACACGTCGGTGTTCGTCGTCAGCATACGTGTTAGAGATGAAGTGCAGCTACAACAATAAGTTCCATGGTACTAGAGGGAGCTGCAGGTGATAAAACCTGTAGCGGAAGACAGACAGGAATATACAAAAAAATATTTAAGGACGATAGGTATAAGTACTACTCTGAGGTGAAGAGGCTGGCTTGGGAGAAGAAGTTGTCGAATTGGTATGGAACAAGTCAGTCGAAAATCCCGTGTCCTTATGTTGCAGTGTTGACGTACTGAAACTAATATAGCTCTATATTACATATCTATTTACGTTTTAATCATTCGGTATTAGATGCAGTTACAGTTAACCACCAAGTCATTTCTTACATCAGTTTTTGAAGAAGATAAGAAAACTAATGTAAGCTTCAATAAATATGAATGTAAATATTAACAGCCATGTAAAGATGAAAATGTCGGTTAGAAAACGCGTTATTACTCGCTGAAATTTATTGCAGAACTCATTCTTCGCTCTCATTCCAACTAGCAAGCTCATATTCTCCCATAACTCATTCTTGTAATGTTTCAAATCACCCATGATTATTAGACATTTATCTCTCTCTATGAACTGATTTACCGGTTTCTTATTCTCGTAGACCTTTTTGACTCGTTATCCTGTATATGTGTAAAAATATGCCTTCAATAATAGAGGCTGGTTGCTGTTTTCTTCTTGGCAAAATTCAACTTCTATTTTGTACACGGCTATCTTATGAGTAAGTCAGTTTTCGACAAAATACCACTATAATACGGCCCGAGAAGCAAATAATTTGTGAAAGACCATTGAATGAAAAGTGCAGTGTCTTGAAATTGGCTTATAAGGTGAATATAAACGAAAGTAAAACAAGAATGATCGAAAGAAGTCGAAATAAATTAGGCGTTACAGACTGAATTAAATTAGGAAATCAGAATCTGAAAGTAGTAGGCGAGTTTTGTTATTTGGACAACAAAATAACTCATAATGGGTGACGTAGGAAGCATATAAAATGCGTACTGGCTGTAGCAATGGGAGTATTTCTAAAAAAGAGGAATTTATTAGCATATTATACAAATGTGTCAGGGGAGGGAGGGGGGGGGGTGTTTGTAAGGAGTGTAGGTTCTACGAAAGTGGAAAGTTGATCAGGCAAGAGGAGAACAGACGCTTTTGAAATTAAATGAGAAGTTGTAGTAGCTAATGAAGGTATATGGAACCGAACAGCGAGAAAACATTTATGACAAAATTAAACTAATGCAAGGCTCGGTTGATGGGACGTCTTGAGCCAACTAGATATCATCAATACGATAATGGAAAGAAGTGTAGTGCTAAAACTTGTCGATGGAGAGAAGGAATGACTACAGTAACGAGGTTCAAACTGACGTAAGTTGCAGTAGTCATGCAGAGATGGAAAGACTTGCACAGCATATACTAGCGTGGAGAACAGCATGAAACCAATCGGCCTGAAGACCACAACAACAACTCCGTCATTTGTCATAAATCAGAAAAAAATGGAAATGAGTGGAAGGCACCGTTGGCGGGGAGGTCCCTATTCGGGGAAGTTCGGCCGCCAAGTGCAAGTCTTATTTCATTCGACGCCACATTGGGCGACTTGCGCGCCGGTGATGAGGATGAAATGATGGTGAGGACAACACAACACCCAGTCCGCGAGAAGAGAAAATCTCCAACACGGCGGGGAATCGAACCCGGGCCCGCTTGCATGGGAGGCGAACACGTTACCACCCAGCTAGGCAGGCGGACCATAAATAAGAAATTTCACTGTATCTCGCACATTATGGCATCGCTCACATTTTACAAATGTATTTTCTGCAAGCGGATGGATTCTTGAAAGTGGCTTAAAGTTGGTACTATACAACAGCACAACAAATTTAATAAAGCCAATATCTGCGATGGAAACAACTTTTCGCAGCTGTGGGCCGTAGTTAAATGAAAATTAAATATTTACCTTTATTTTGTGGGTGCTTGTTTGAACTTAATACTAAATTTCAATCAGATCTTTTCTTATACTTTAATCTTGTGCTGTGTATTTTCAAAGAGTTTTCTTACGCCGCTTTAGCGTTAGGGAACATGTGCATATTATACGATTTCTATATGTATGTCGTTACGAGCAGCAGAGAGGACACTCTACTGGGGCGTTGAAGAGTGACGTAGGTTTTCCGAGTAAAAGGCTGGAAGTTCATCAGCGACGCGTACCAGACTTTCCATAAACCGTGAAGGACTGCCCTCACCTCCCGCGCAGTATTATCGCGTTCCGTGGCGGCGGTTGGGGCCCGGAATGCTCGCAATTAAACGTGACGTGGAGCGCATTTCTCGGCTGCTTCCCGTACTACGTGCGCTGGCTATTGCTTAATCCATCTTCCGCAGCTCAAGTCGACTGACACTCATAGCATGAACTCTCTTTGGGGTGGTTCTTATAAGTAAAACTACTGTCGTTGACTGCCTGTAATAATACGTTTATTTTGTTGCACAATTAAGTTATAAATTAAACTAAATAAAACGTTGCTTCCTTGTTTTGTGTGTGTCCCCATGGGGGGAGTAACAGAAGTAATGTTTCGCGAGGTTAATTTTACTACAACGCCGTTCAGATGGTTGTTGATGTTGTGGTCTTCAGTACTGAGACTGGTTCGATGCAGCTCTCCATGCTACTCTATCCTGTGCAAGCTTCTTCGTCTCCCAGTACCTACTGCAGCCTACATCCTTCTGAATCTGCTTAGGTTATTCATCTCTTGGTCTCCCTCTACGATTTTTACCCTCCACGCTGCCCTCCATTACTAAATTGGTGATCCCTCGATGTCTCAGAATATGTCCTACCAACCGATCCCTCCTTCTAGTCAAGTTGTGCCACAAGTTCCTCTTCTCCCCAATTCTATTCAATTCCTCCTCATTAGTTATGTGATCTACCTATCTAATCTTCAGCATGCTTCTGTAGCACCACATCTCGAAAGCTTCTATTCTCTTCTTGTGTAAACTATTTATCGTCCACGTTTGACTTCCATACATGGCTACACTCCATACAAATACTTTCAGAAACGACTTCCTGACATTTAAATCTATACTCGATCTTAACAAATTTTTCTTCTTCAGAAACGCTTTCCTTGCCATTGTCAGTCCACATTTTATATCCTCTCTACTTCGACCATCATCAGTTATTTTGCTCCTCAAATAGCAAAACTCTCCTTTACTACTCTGTCTCATTTCCTAATCTAATTCCCTCAGCATCACCCGACTTAATTCGACTACATTCCATTATCCTCGTTTTGCTTTTGTTGGTGTTCATCTTGTACACTCCTTTCAAGACACTGTCCATTCCGTTCAACTGCTCTTCCAAGTCCTTTGCTGTCTCTGACAGAATTACAACGTCATCGGCGAACCTCAAAGTTTTTATTTCTTCTCCATGGATTTTAATACCTACTCCGAACTTTTCTTTTGTTTCCTTTACTGCTTGCTCAATATACAGATTGAATAGCATGGAGGAGAGGCTACAACCCCGTCTCACTTCCTTCCCAACCATTGCTTCCCTTTCATACCCCTCGACTCTTATAACTGGCTTCTGCTTTCTGTACAAATTGTAAATAGCCTTTCGATCCCTGTATTTTACCCTTGCCATCTTTAGAATTTGAAAGAGAGTATTCCAGTGAACATTGTCAAAAACTTTCTCTAAGTCTACAAATGCTAGAAACGTAGATTTGCCTTTCATTTATCTATTTTCTAAGATAAGTCGTAAGGTCAGTATTGCCTCACGTCTTCTAACATTTCTACGGAATCCAAACTGATCTTCCCCGAGATCGGCTTCTACCAGTTTTTCCAGTTCAGATGGTAAGCATACATAAAATTCTTCAGGTAAGGTTACAGACGTTCTAGGTCTCGAAAGACTGGTGCTTACAACGTCTTATGTAAAGGTGAAATGTTTTACTTGAGGCAATCGGAACAGAGAGATTCAAGGGACATCTAAAACAACAAAGCAGAGCAATTGTCGCCGAGCACAGCTTCGAATATAAACATGAAATCAAATACCATGAGACCAGTGCCGCGGTGTAAACGCAAGGTTTTGGACAGCATAATTAAGAGGCCTGTCAGTAGAAAGATGTTCAGATGCCAAATCAAAAGGGACGAGGTGTCAAACAAGGGTACTGACGGACAAGATCCGTGAAATAAAACGTTCCACCAGCTGTTCAGCTGGAACAATGCCCGTGCATAGGAACTTCATAAAGATGGGGTACAAAGGTCTAACAGCTCCTTGTAGGCCACGAATTTCTGTAATAAAAGCTAAGCGACACTCGACGTGGTATAAAGGGCGACGCCACTGGATTGTGGATGACTAGGAACGAGCGATTTGGACTGATGAATCATGCATGCTAAACTCTGGGCAATCTGATGGAAGAGTTTGCGTCCGGAGAACGTTACCTGCCATCGTGTTGTGCCAGTAGGGATATAAAAGAGGAGATGGGTGCGTTTTTCATGATTTGGGTGAGGTCCACTTATTGAGGTTAAGAAAACGCTAAATGTGAAAGTATGTGAACATATCTTACAACTTGTGCACTGCGTACAGTAGAGGAACAGTCGTGAGACGATGATTGTAGCAGCATGAAAATGTGTCCTGTCATAAAGCAGCATTTGTGAGCCAACGTCTTGTGTACAATAAAATTCCTGAAATGGACTGACGATCCCAGAGTCCCGACGTGAAACCAAGGAAAACTTTTGGGATTAGGGAGAACGTCGATTTCGCTCCAAACCCCAGCGTCCAGCACCACTACTTTCTATTTTCCGCTGTTCAGGAAGAATAGGATGCCATTCCTCCACAGATATATAGACACCTCACTGCAGGTGTCCCCAGCAGTACTCAAGCCGTCATATATGACGAAGCGTGGACACACACTATTGATGTCCACTAGTAAAGGTGCAGATACTTTTCAACATATAGCGCATGACGTTTGTATTTCCGAAATACACTCCCGGAAATTGAAATAAGAACACCGTGAATTCATTGTCCCAGGAAGGGGAAACTTTATTGACACATTCCTGGGGTCAGATACATCACATGATCACACTGACAGAACCACAGGCACATAGACACAGGCAACAGAGCATGCACAATGTCGGCACTAGTACAGTGTATATCCACCTTTCGCAGCAATGCAGGCTGCTATTCTCCCATGGAGACGATCGTAGAGATGCTGGATGTAGTCCTGTGGAACGGCTTGCCATGCCATTTCCACCTGGCGCCTCAGTTGGACCAGCGTTCGTGCTGGACGTGCAGACCGCGTGAGACGACGCTTCATCCAGTCCCAAATATGCTCAATGGGGGACCGATCCGGAGATCTTGCTGGCCAGGGTAGTTGACTTACACCTTCTAGAGCACGTTGGGTGGCACGGGATACATGCGGACGTGCATTGTCCTGTTGGAACAGCAAGTTCCCTTGCCGGTCTAGGAATGGTAGAACGATGGGTTCGATGACGGTTTGGATGTACCGTGCACTATTCAGTGTCCCCTCGACGATCACCAGTCGTGTACGGCCAGTGTAGGAGATCGCTCCCCACACCATGATGCCGGGTGTTGGCCCTGTGTGCCTCGGTCGTATGCAGTCCTGATTGTGGCGCTCACCTGCACGGCGCCCAACACGCATACGACCATCATTGGCACCAAGGCAGAAGCGACTCTCATCGCTGAAGACGACACGTCTCCATTCGTCCCTCCATTCACGCCTGTCGCGACACCACTGGAGGCGGGCTGAGCGATGTTGGGGCGTGGGCGGAAGACGGCCTAACGGTGTGTGGGACCGTAGCCCAGCTTCATGGAGACGGTTGCGAATGGTCCTCGCCGATACCCCAGGAGCAACAGTGTCCCTAATTTGCTGGGAAGTGGCGGTGCGGTCCCCTACGGCACTGCGTAGGATCCTACGGTCTTGGCGTGCATCCGTGCGTCGCTGCGGTCCGGTCCCAGGTCGACGGGCACGTGCACCTTCCGCCGACCACTGGCGACAACATCGATGTACTGTGGAGACCTCACGCCCCACGTGTTGAGCAATTCGGCGGTACGTCCACCCGGCCTCCCGCATGCCCACTATACGCCCTCGCTCAAAGTCCGTCAACTGCACATACGGTTCACGTCCACGCTGTCGCGGCATGCTACCAGTGTTAAAGACTGCGATGGAGCTCCGTATGCCACGGCAAACTGGCTGACACTGACGGCGGCGGTGCACAAATGCTGCGCAGCTAGCGCCATTCGACGGCCAACACCGCGGTTCCTGGTGTGTCCGCTGTGCCGTGCGTGTGATCATTGCTTGTACAGCCCTCTCGCAGTGTCCGGAGCAAGTATGGTGGGTCTGACACACCGGTGTCAATGTGTTCTTTTTTCCATTTCCAGGAGTGTAGATTAGCTACACTTTAAACTTCTCAGAGCCTAATCGAGAATGATGCTGGCAGAACTTCTTTCTGAAGAACGGATTCAAATCACAGTTTAGAACATAAATTAAATGGTTCTTTTATTTCTACTATTAGCTTCGAAGGAAGAGGGACGGATAAGGGAGTAGTCGTCAATACTTTCCTGCGCACTCTGAAAGAAAATGTTGGTAAACCACAAAACAGAATACAGCTTCTACACCAGCGTCGTCGCCTTTCCTAGTCACAAGTTATTTTTGTCACGTTCTTTCAGCGAAGCATCTGTACCGTGCGGTGACGTCCAGCTCGCTCGATAAATTACCGCAACATCGCAAGGGCGCGGCAGTGAGGAGGGGGCCGCCAACCACCTCCTCCGTCCCAACCCTTCCCCACCGTCCGGTCCCATTTCTTTCACAACCCCAGCACGGGCTCTTGGCGACGAAGACTCGTCCCACAGCCCACAGGTAGGGAGGAGAATAATGGCGTCGCACCACGCATTGTTGCCAACTGCGCAGCGGAGACGGCTTCTGGAGGAGCGGTGGGCGGGGCCTACGCTGGCCTGCCTGGTATGGGCTGGAGGGAGGCGAGGCGCGTGAGCAGCCGTGTAAACAAAGCGTCCACCGCACATCGACCGGGTTAAAAATAAAAGTGCGCCCGCCGGCTGTAAGCGGCAGAGCAAATACCCAACGTCTGCTCGCCGGGCGCCAACTTAGCACCGGCTGCTTCGCAGCGCGTTCCATCCACCACAAGAATTCCCGCGCCACTGGTCGGACCTGCATTCCCTCTGACTAGTAGGAAAAACTTCTTACTCTTGAAAGTAATGACTTGTACATAGGCAGGTTCTCTATTAACTTACTACCTTACACTCTGATGGGACAAAAAATTATGAACGCTGCCAACCGCAAGACTAAATGGCGCGCAACGGCGTTGTGGGCCCGTGACGCGGAAAGGAAGGTACAAGAGCAGAACAGGAATGAAATGGGGGAATTACTCTAGAGACGGTAGGTCGGAAATGGGGAAATTCACTGACATAAGCGACTTTGACAAAGGACAGACATGTGGGGATACTTGGGAACGGAGCCGGTCGGCTGTGCGCGTGGTGATGCAGCGAACATCTATGGAGAGTGGTTGGAAGATGATGAAACCACGAGTAGGCGACTAGGCCTTGGCCGTGCATTCCTCATCACGGAGCGTGTAGTTCAGTTGTATGCCCGCTCTGTAAAGTAAGATAGGCAGCGATCTATGGTAGATCTGACTAGAGAGTACAGTGCTTGTGAAGGTACAAATGTTTCGGAGCACACTCTTCGAAACACATTTTTAAATATGAGGTTGGTTCAAAATGGCTCTGAGTACTAAGGGACTTAACATCTGAGGTCATCAGTCCCCTAGAACTTAGAACTACTTAAACCTAACTAACCTAAGGATATCACACACATCCATGCCCGAGGCAGGATTCGAACCTGCGACCATAGCAGTCGCGCGGTTCCGGACTGAAGTGCCTAGAACCACCTAGAAGCGCCTAGAGCCGGCTTTAAACATGAGGCTCCACAGAAAACGACCCTTACGTGCTCCCATGCAGATCCAAAGACGTCGGTTATTACGACTGCCGTGGGCGCGGGTGCATCGGGACTGGACCGTAGGTCACTGGAAACATGTCGCCAGTTCGCATGAATTACTTTCCTGTTACACCAGGTCGACGATCGTGCTCAGATGTGCCGTCATCCAGGCGAACGTCTGTTCCAAACACGAACTGCACTAAGGACGCAATCAGTGGTGTAGCTTTATGTCTGAGCTTGCGTGGGCCGAGTCATAGTAACTGAAGGCACCATGACAGAGATGGAAGACGTTAACATTATTTTGGACGGCCAGCATCCCTCCGTGCTTGATGTCTTCGCCGACGGTGATGGTGTCCTGAAGCTCTTTATTACTCTTTGTCTATTCCCCACAGAGCCATCCACGCAATTAAATCAGAATTACGTAGAAACGTCATAGGTAAGAAAAACTAAAAAATGGCTCTGAGCACTATGGGACTTAACATCTTAGGTCATCAGTCCCCTAGAACTTAGAAATAATTAAACTTAACTAACCTAAGGACATCACACACATCCATGCCCGAGGCAGGATTCGAACCTGCGACCGTAGCAGTCTCGCGGTTCCGGACTGCAGCGCCTAGAACCGCACGACCACCGCGGCCGGCTAAGAAAAACTAATTGATGAAACAAATCCTAATGATGATGACGGAAAGAAATCAAAATCTATTTGGGAATACATATTGATATGGCACAAAGTTATTTGCTTTACGTGTGTTAGTTCATACCTCTCTTTTCGCTTCCGTGGGTCAGGAGTACAGTTCTTTATATGTAAGTCAATGAATGTCAATAATGTTGGCACAGATGGAAGGCAGCTGGTTTTTCTTATCCACAACATTCGTTAACAACTTACAGGTGAAGTCCCACCGTCATTTCTTCTTCGATGTACAGATTGAACTGCGTCCCTGTCTTGCACCCTTTATATCAGAGCAGTTTGTTCTTGGTTTTCCAGGCTTAATGTTCCCTCTTCGTTCTTGTACATTTTATACATTACCTGTCTTTTCCTACACCTTACTCCTATTCTTCTTCGTATTTCGAACATCTTGCAACATTTTACGTTATCCCAGGCTTTTTCTAGGTCGGAGATTCCTATGAACTTGTCTTGATTTCTTTTCAGTCTTGCTTCATTATCAAGAGTAACATCAGGACTGCCACTCTGGTTGCTTTACCTTTCTTTAAGCAAAACTAATCGTCGTCTATCCGATCCTCAGGTTTCTTTTCCATTCTTCTCGATATTATCCTTGTCAGGTGCTTGGGTTTATGAGCTATTGAGTTAATTGTGCTACAGTTTTCATCCTCATCTGCTCTTGCTGTCTTCGGAATAGTGACGATGATATTTTTCCGAAAACCTGATGCCAGGTCCAATCTAATATATTTTACACAAACAAAAAACATATTGAAGAATGTTTCTGGATTCCAGGTAACTCATCCTGATCCACCGTTCTCCATCAGAATGTACCCGAACTCCCTACACAATTCAAAATTAGGTTCATGCAGCAGATAGAGCGTTAAGAAAAGCACCTTCCGAAGGTTAGGGCAAGGGAAAACAATTAGTAGCAAGCTCTCACAAGCTTAGAATGCATGTCATAGGTTGTACGTTGACGACTGAATGATAGGAAAAAGAAAAATAATTTCTCATAATTTTACAGTGAATCATACGAGTGAAATATGAGCGCACACATTTTGATTGCAGAACCCCTTTGGGCTTTATTCCTTAACTACGATTTCTCTGGCGTCTATGAGGTGACGACTTCGCGGCGCCTCGAGCGGAATTTAAGATAGCACGAAGCTCACACTAGCACTTTCTGCTGAGAGCTGAGGAGTTCGGAAGGAGCCTTCCTGGATCGTGGCCAGGGCTTGTCAGCCGTGAACTTCAGGTCGACAAATTTTCTTAGAGCGTCTTTATTTTGGACAGCGTGCCTTCGTCTACAGGAGTGTTGGCGCATTCCTCAGTCTGTGCGGCGCAAAGCCATACTTTTAGAGTCTCACTAGCACTGTCGCCTGCTACTTTGGGTGATAGACGGGTCACAGGGGCCGTCCGTTATTCTCCTGGGCTAGACGCATGAAAGACGTGAGTACTATGCAGTTAAATGTTCGCTGCGATACCTGAAGACCGCTGTGCTTCACTATTGAATTTATTTTGATGTTCTTGCAGTCTGCGAATTTGGCTTGCACTATTTTCTCGAAGCCCTTAACATGCATCAGCATCCCCATAGTAAGGACGGGCCTGAGTTAGGCAATTGCTCGAATGTAAGGGAGCGCCGGCCGGAGTGGCCGAGCGGTTCTAGGCGCTACAGTCTGGAGCCGCGCTACCGCTACGGTCGCAGGTTCGAATCCTGTCTCGGGCATGGATGTGTGTGATGTCCTTAGGTTAGTTAGGTTTAAGTAGTTCTAAGTTATAAGGGACTGATGTCCTCAGCAGTTAAGTCCCATAGTGCTCAGAGCCATTTTTGTAAGAGAGCTTGCATTCTATCGTGCTGTGTTCGCAAAATCTCTGACGTTTACTTCCACTACGGGTGCCTATGTTTCCTAGCTGTAAGTTCTTAATTCCTTTTCTGTTGCTGTTAACTTTAATCTTACCCTGAATTATAGGCGAGGGCACTTTCCGGGTTTAAGTTTTTCTAAATGTTTTTCATTGCTAGTTAAGGTTAAAAAGGTCCATTAACAACAATACTTGTGAGTCAAACGGACTCAATTGCCTGCCTTCATTTCCTTTGTCACATTTGGGGCAATGTAATATTTCCTTTTTATGAAATGTAAATATGATTTATTTTTCTGTGTTTATGTTTTAGCATCTGCACTGAAACGAGCAACTGTCTAGGGCGTCGGCCGAAATCGAGCTGGATACTGTGTTTTCTCTGATTCATATGCTTCAGGCCTTTAGTTACCTGGAATTTTGTTGCTCCTATAAGTAATAGGACAAGCCTGATAATCTGTCAGTGGTCCTTTCATTATTTTAGAAGTCACATATTCCTTTAGCTTGAGCCTTTTGACGCTGTATTCATATTTTAAAGCTGTTGTATAATTCAGTTAGTACGTCTGGGGCGATTTTGTAGTCATTATAAACTTCAAGGAATATATCTGGGTTTGATTGTACTGTAGAGTTTTTTTAAAATTTTGATAACTTATTTCGAGCATTACTGTGTACTTCATTATTTGTATTTATTGTCTTTACGTTGTTGTCCGTGGCGAGTAAGTATTGGTTGCCTTTGTAATTTTAGATTTTGCATCTGTTGTTGGTAAATAAATCACTTAAAAATTATTTTCTTTATCCTCACCACCTATCCATTTCCAGGTCTTACCTCCCTATCATTTAAATGTGTATTCGAATACTCTATGAACTGTACGATTTGCGTTTCAATTACGGGATATACTGGAGTTGTTGTCCGACGGCAGTTAGATGCTACGTAACATTGATAATCCAGAAAAATGCTTCTACACTTGAGCGTAGAATTGTGGTGTAATGATCATGCTTGAAAGTTTTATCTATACTCAGCATAATAGTTCGAAACCGGGGTTTGGATACATACGGACTGACCTTTCCTACAGGGCAACAAGAGGTTTCCACTTTTAACGAGTAGACTTTTTGTATACACAAAGACAGACTCGCTACGCTATATGACTAATATTCCACAATGGATGAACAGACTGCTTTCTTCAATGTGACTTCAGTCTTACTCGTAATTTACAAGAATTCCTCTTTCAAGGGGCCGCGCCTGTTGGTCATCACCGATTTCATCCAGATATGTTGTATATGCAGGAACTCGGTCAGAAATGAAAGTGTCAGGAGCTCCAGATGAACAAGCGTTTATTTTTTAAAAACAGAAAATAAAAACACACATCTGGGAGGAGTCTGGCCTGGCATGAAACTTTATTTCGACGTAGTTTCCAGGCTGAGTTTGGGGCACCGGTAAGAATATGGAACGGTAGTGCGAATGTCTCGGCGTCGATGAGTCCGTATTCTGGAACTTTTGTTTCATACTTTAAAGTCACTTACACTGCGTATAAGCTGAAATAATGAGCCCTAAGCTGTGTTTATTAATATTTTCACAAAAAGCATGAAGAATAAAGGCAAAGAAAAATTTGGGATCGCAAACCAATATCCAAGAAACGATTCCGAGGCATACACGAGAACTACGTATGTAAAATCAGGTACAATTAGCATTTATAATTGACAGGAGAGAGTAGCTATCTCGGCATCTTGCAAACATTATAAACGCTTCACTTTTACAATTCCATGGTCGTTTTATAGTTTCTGTAGGAAAACAAACTTCATTAACATTCATGAAAGGTTTTCTTTCATCGCACATTTTGGCAACAAAGCACGCGTAACGCATCGTTTCGTCAAATACTGCGAGGATGGCACGATCAGCAATCAAATGTACACTGTGCAACACAATTAAAGAATCACTTTATTTTGAAACCATGTATTTGTCTCCCATTCCGAAGCGGAAGTTTGAAACCACAGTTTTCCTTTGGGCGTTGGCTCCCACATCCATGACGTTTCAAACTTTCTCTGAGGATGTTGTCGGACTGCAACCCCACTGAATGTGGTCGCACCCCTCTGCAGTGCAGCGCGACCACAATTTTTGTTCTGTACAGGGTTAAACCAGTCATGACCGCTCAAAATCATTCGACGCCAACCTGTGGTGTGTTCACGGGGAGGGGGAATAACATTAATACATGCGTGAATAAAATGGCCAAGGATCGCTATTAGAATTATGAGAATTATTCCCTTACAGAGACAACCTGCGAAGTTTTTCTCAGGCGTCTGCAGATTGGCATCTTGAATCGGAGAAGTGTCAAGTGGTTGCATACCTGCAGGCGCCTAGGGTCATTTCAGATGTGTTCTACAAAAGGGTTTAGTTTTAAAATTCTCGGTAAAGGTGGCTGAGTGCCACCAAAATACTGCAGAACTGGAGGCTCTTAGATGGACCCTTTCTCGTTTTCTTCACACATCATGTCCCCCATCCTCCCCCTCCCATCCTCCACCACCAAAATCACAAGCACGGAACAGGAGCGTGGGAAACAGCAGGACTGAAAATGCAGAAGCACCATTTAGTGCTTCGGATCACGCTCTAATTGAGTCGAATGGTTTTTCACGCACACGATTGGTTTCACCCTGTACAGAAATAAAAAACATACAAAATTGAGGACACGCTGCACTCCAAATGGGTCGATGATGCTCAGTGGAGATGTAGACCCACAATGTCCTCAGAGGAGGGTTGAAATGTCCGAGGATGTGGGAACGAACGCCACAATGGAAGCGCTGGTTTCATTGACGCCTTTTATTGCAGTCCCTGAGGCCTCTTCGTATCGGTTCTGAGTGGCGGTTTATCAGAGATGTTTTCCTCGCCACTCATAACAAAACAACGCTGGACGCTGGACGTCGCGGTCCTTACCTGCATCACAGAGGTGTGAAAAAAGGAGTGAAATGATGGTAAGAGGGGATGTGACCACTTTACTATTATGTGAGACGTCCACGATGGCGTTGGACAGAATTTTTGTGACATTTAGTGCCAATGTGACATAATTAACGCACCTTACATGTCACATGATCCTCTGAGCTCTGTCCTTTTTATTCGCCTTTGTCCTCACCTCGCTGTTTGATTCGTCGCCGTGCCTGAGGGTGACGTCACAGGACGCCACACTTTGGCACCACTACAGAGGAAGGCTGTAGACACCTTTGAGCAAAATTACAAACTTTTGTGTTGGAATGGGAGGCGATAACGGGGTTTCGAAAAAGTGGTCCTTTAATAATTTTGTGCAGTGTATTTTTGTGCAGTCTTCTCAGGGTGTGATTTTATTTTTTCTCTATCGATCACTTAAGAGCAGTTTTGAAATTTCTTGATCGAATTATTTCCCTGAGGATAAAAATAACATCGGAGGGTTGCTTCAGCAGAGGTCCATTATGGATCTGGCATGAGATCTATAGCCGTATCTATCTATCAATGTCCCCAACAACCGATGGGCCGAATTACCTGCTCCATGAATTTACCGTACGCGAGCAGCAGCCGACAGCTGGTCGAAGGACAAAACGAAACCTGTATGCCTTAATTACAATCCTTTCCTCGTAAGTTATTTCTAGAGTCTTCATGCACGCTCTAGGTAGAATCCTTAAGACCCTTATAGTCTACTAAGCCGGAAAATTACCCCAAATTTGCCTACGTAAGCCACTTGAGCTAGAGCGCAAGTTGGCCAGGCGAGATTTTCCATACTTCCTTGCCCTCTTATGCCACCGAATTTCGTTAAAATTAGTAAGTTAACCTGTCCTATGAGGGCATTGCAAGAGAAAGCGTTTTCAACAAGTTACTCAAAAGCTAATGATCATCAACGTTCGAAATAAATTTTTCGTGACCAATTAGTTATCTCGTTCTATGCTGACCAGACGAACAGAACGATTTAGTTTCTAATTTTACGCAATTAACATTCATAAAACCGTGAAGTAATATTTACACGAAAATCAGTTATACAGTTTTTAGGTGTGGGACTTAGTCAGCGGCGTATGTGGGCGAGGGGCTTCATAAATCTCGTGTGACGCGCATACGGTGCGGATTAGATGGCTTTTTTACGACGGTTTGACGTTGTCTCTGGCTTGATAAATCACCCAAGTGTGCTGTATGTGACGACTCTTCTTTCGCACATTTCAGAAAGAACAGACGCCATAGATTCACATATCTGATTCGCCCAGATGGGCGATGGATCTACCTTCTTCTTCAGTGCGGGTACGTAAATACGTGCGACTTCCTGAGGGAATCTCAAGAGTATCTAGCATGAGGGAAATGGACACGGACTGTGGATAGGTGGCGCTCGGTGGGAGTGTCGGTTGGCAAAAGTGAGGCGTACCGAGAAAGTACGCCCAGTTGCGATAAACACTGTGTCCCGTGTCGCACAGTGCTGAACACACCTGCCTAGTGAGCAGGCGATCTCGGGTTCGAATCTCGGACCGGCACACGTTTTCGATCGTCGCCGGCGATGCCGCGCAAAGTCCTGACGCAGCTGATAACACTCATCCCTTTCCCTTTCCGTTTCTTTCTCCTCTCTCCTCCTTGTGTTAAATATTCTCTCGATTTCCCATGCACCACTGTGGTACGTTGTAAGCAGTTGTCGTCAACACCATGCGGCTTTCATATGCAATGTATCACCCAGCAATTTAGTTCCTGTGAAGCATGCTAGGCAGAGCAACGAGTAGTTTTTTGATTCACTTCTAAGGTATGTTTCTTGGCTAACAGACACTTATAGTTACGGTTTTCTTGTAGAAAATCGCTCTATTATTCTACTGGGGTATGTAGTATGCTGTACACTTCATGCATTGACCCTTTGAGTTCCGGGGCTAATGCATACTAAAGAACGACATCATATGAGCTTTCCAGTAGCTCTTCCTAAGGTTCAAAGTGAAAGATAGTACTTCTGTTTAATAAGAAACGCTCAATATCTTCTTAAAGTCTCTAACAGTAACAAATGCAAAGGCGGAAACAAATTCTGAAAGTTCCGTGATCGAATTATTGTTTTGTTTAGTCGTCAGTGGTTATTCTGTTGCCTGCGCCGCTAAAGAAACGGAGTTAGCACAACGCTAGAAGGAATTTGCAACAAACTGATAGCTACGGAACAAATGTGCTCCTTGGTTGCGGGAGCGTCATACACGTGCGACATACAGGACTGAAATTCGCTAGTAATATGTAAAAATGTAATCGTTTCGTTTAACAGACACATCTTCTATATTTATTTTGGAACTACGGTCAGCGAGAGAAGCAAAGTATGCGGCAACGTGCCACACCTAGCCAACGGGAAAACGTGCAGCTGCTTGGTATTTTCGGCTGGAGTAGCGTATTTGCGTGCAGGAGAGCTACAGCTTGGGTGTCCTGCTGGTTAAATTGCTTTGCAGTATCTGGAAATCTTTTGTAAAGAAACAGGAATGATAGCCCCATGCGGTTACGGGTTTTCGTAGTAAAACGCGTTCTTCTGTCTGGAAACTTTTCGGAGTCCGTGCGAGCCCTTTACATTCATATATGCGGAGTGGTGCATTTTTCATATATCTGAATAGTTTCTTGTGCTGTGTAGCTATCGTCTGCGACTTTCCTTTCATGAATTTGTGGAAAGGATAGCTCTGTCGATTCTTACGGTCTCCCACAGGCTATCCACAAAAACTAGTTTGTCACCAAATGCGAAGAAACGAGAGAGAGAGAGAGAGAGAGAGAGAGAGAGAGAGAGGAGAGATCATACTTACAAGGCCGATGTTCGCTTCCTTTGCGTGGAATCTCCAATGGAGACACTTAATGGACTGGTCAAATCAACAGAACGTAACGAGTAACAGCCTTTTACAAATCTGGTCTATGTAACAATGAACACAGAAAACAGAAAAAATCGGCTAAGAGCCCAACTCTCATAGTAAGTACGACACCAATTGCACTCCAAAACAATGCCCTGTCAGCAGCGGCATGAACTAGCTATAGTTCAACGTGAGTACATCTACCCATGAGAAACCAGTGCAATCGTATCGTGTACTTAAGAACTATTCCATGAACCACACTGACGTACCTCAATAGGAAATTTGTCAGCTCTTTTTCTCAGTAGTTATGTATGGATCTTGTAAAGTCTCAACTAGGCTTGCTCTCTGTGAACGTCATACTAAAATCTTTAGGAACGGGACGCACTCTCCCATTCTGATTCGGCTCAGTTCTTCGATACACACACACACACACACACACACACATTTACTTTAATAATATGAATCTAAGAATGATGGTAATTGCAGGCGTTCAGCATTTCCACTAGTTGAGGCTGAGCAAATTTTCTGCGATTAAAATCACTCGACTTCAAATACAGAAGTATTTATTTTACAGTTCAAGCAGCCGTTGTCGCGGCATTAAAACAAAATATATTTACAAGCTAATGTTACTAATATTCAGTGACGTTAATTAAAAAAAAAGAGTAAACGTATCAATTGTAGGAGCTATCGGTGTAAAACAAGTCTCACATCAGACTATTATCTGAAGAATTACTCTGTACAGCTGAAAGAAATATATGATTACATCCTCAGAACACCAGAATTTAATTATGTTTTTCAGAGTAGTTGTCCAACATTTCTGGCAGAATGATGAAATACTAGAAGGCTTCTACACATGTTTCTTCTTCATGTAGTTAATAACTGCATTATTAAAGAAAATAAATACAAGTAATAAAACGGGTCTTATTTTTAATCTCTACTTCCCAGTTGCTTAGTGGGAGAGTCATGTGGTTAACAAAAGTTCCAGGAATAAGGGCACGTTTGCTATGACGTAACTGAATTTTCAGAAGACTATTTCCAGTAATTTTTTGGAGCAGGTATTTGTTTAACCAACGTCTTAAATCTTCTAATAAATAAAAGACTTTAACTTTTCGAACCATTGAACGTTGAGGAAGGAAACAGTGACCAAGGTTTTTGTAGCATTAATGCCTGCGTGTGTTAAAAGTTAAAAGGTACATTAAGAAAAGTGAGAATACACTTTGGTTTACAAAAATTGTAAGGAAACAGAGTGATGAATATCTGAACACTTAGAATCAAGAATTTATATCTGGGGCTGAAAATGTGGAGCATCAGTGTATAAAATTGAAAGCTAGTCGTTATGTAACACAGACACGTATGTGCCGGGAAAAGTTTTAAGGAATAAGAAAGACATGTTGTAGGATAAGAAAGACCTGCTGTAATGCAATAATTATCTTAGAATGCTGCTACAAAAGAAAACATAGTTCTTTGGTGTCACCACTAGGCAACAATATGAAGCTATGGTACTCAAAACAGTTCATCAACGTGAACGCTACATACGCAACTACAAAACCTTATCAAAATTATCCGTACACTTATTCCACATCTACATCTACGTGATTCCTCTGCTATACACAAGAAAGTGCCTGGCAGAGTGTTCAATGAGCCACATTCAAGCTGTCTCTCTGTCGTTCTATACTCGAACGGCGCGCCCTGATTTCTCTTATTTTATAGTGATGAGCATTTCTTCCTATGAAGGTGGGTGCCCACAGAATGTTTTCGCAATCGGAGGAGAAACCTGGTGATTGAAATTTCATGAGAAGTTCCCGCCGCAACGAAAACACCTTCGTTTTAATGATTGCAATTCCACTTCACGTATCATGTCTGTGGCACTATCTCCCCTATTTCGCGATGATACTAAATGAGCTGTCCTTCTCTGAACTTTTTCGATATCTTCCGTCAGTCCCACCTGATGCGTGTCCCACACCGCACAGCAGTACTCCATAATAGGTCACACAAGCACCGTGTTGTTGTTGTTGCGGTCTTCAGATACCGGTTTGATGCAGCTCTCTATGCTACTCTATCCTGTGCAAGCTTCTTCATCTTCCAGTACCTACAGCAGCCTACATACTTCTGAATCTGTTTAGTGTATTCATCTCTTGATCTCCAAGATTTTAACCCTCCACGCTGCCCTCCAATACGAAATTGAGGACCCCTTGATGCCTCAGAATATGCCCCATCATCCGATCCCTTCTTCTAATCAAGTTGTGCCACTAATTTCTCTTCTCTCCAATTCTATTCAATACTTCCTCATTAGTTATGTGATCTATCCATTTAATCTTCAGCATTCTTCAGCAAGCTTCTATTCTCTTCTTGTCCAAACTATTTATCGTCCATGTTTCACTTCCATACATGGCTACACTCCATGCAAACACTCTCAGAAAGGACTTCCTGACACCTAAATCTTTACTGGACGTTAAGAAATTTCTCTTCTTCAGAAACGCTTTCCTTGCCATTACCAGTCTACATTTTATATCCTCTCTACTTCGAACATCATCAGTTATTTTGTTCTCCATATAGCAAAACTCATTTACTACAATAAGCGTCTCATTTCCTAATGTAATTCCCTCAGCATCACCCGATTTAATTCGACTACATTCCATTATCCTCGTGTTACGAACCCCAAAGTTTTTACTTCTTCTCCATGGATTTTAATTCCTACTCCGAATTTTTCATTTGTTTCCTTCACTGCTTGCTCAATATACAGATTGAATAACATCCTCCCAACTCAGATGCTACAACAGCTGGAAACTTTCATACATGTGAAACTTTCTGGAAGATTAAAACTGTGTGCCGGTCTGAGACTCGAACTCGGGACCTTTCATACATGTACTCGGTTCATACAGTTATAGGTGGTTTTGACTTCAATTTACCCTCGATATGTAGGCGAAAGAACATGTTTAAATCCGGAGGTATGCTTACAATATCGTCCGAAATTGTGCTAAACGCCTACTCTGAAAATTATTTCGAGCAATTAGTCCATGAGCACACTC
Organism: Schistocerca cancellata; assembly: GCF_023864275.1. NCBI lineage: Eukaryota > Metazoa > Arthropoda > Insecta > Orthoptera > Acrididae > Schistocerca > Schistocerca cancellata. Next base: position 449,800,339 of record NC_064628.1, on the reverse strand, counting down.
GAATAGTAAAAGGTTGTTTAAACACATTGCAGCTCTGAGCAACGGATAATCCTCAGCTAATGACGAGAATCAAAACGAATGCAGGGATTAGTTAACACTTGGGTGTCGTCGTGAGACTGAATACCGTAAACCTAAATCCAACAAAAATAAAATATATACATATATTCTAAGAGCAGAGGGCAGACAATCTCTATCGCTTCCAAATGAACAACGTAACTATAGAACAGACGCGGCTTGAACTGCAAGACATAGAATCGAAAGCAGTTGAGAGATTCATCCCAAATAAATTAACAAACGACGGAGCTGGTTCTCCCTTGTAGACAAACAGGTCGGAACACTGTTACAGAAACAACGAAAAGGCATGCCAAATTTAAAAATTCCCATGATTGGCGATCTGTTACTGAAGCTCGAAATTTCATCTACATCTACATCTACATTTACATCTACATTTATACTCCGCAAGCCACCCAACGGTGTGTGGCGGAGGGCACTTTACGTGCCACTGTCATTATCTCCCTTTCCTGTTCCAGTCGCGTATGGTTCGCGGGAAGAACGACTGTCTGAAAGCCTCTGTGCGCGCTCTAATCTCTCTAATTTTACATTCGTGATCTCCTCGGGAGGTATAAGTAGGGGGAAGCAATATATTCGATACCTCATCCAGAAACGCACCCTCTCGAAACCTGGCGAGCAAGCTACACCGCGATGCAGAGCGCCTCTCTTGCAGAGTCTGCCACTTGAGTTTGTTAAACATCTCCGTAACGCTATCACGGTTACCAAATAACCCTGTGACGAAACGCGCCGCTCTTCTTTGGATCTTCTCTATCTCCTCCGTCAACCCGATCTGGTACGGATCCCACACTGATGAGCAATACTCAAGTATAGGTCGAACGAGTGTTTTGTAAGCCACCTCCTTTGTTGATGGACTACATTTTCTAAGGACTCTCCCAATGAATCTCAACCTAGTACCCGCCTTACCAACAATTAATTTTATATGATCATTCCACTTCAAATCGTTCCGCACGCATACTCCCAGATATTTTACAGAAGTAACTGCTACCAGTGTTTGTTCCGCTATCATATAATCATACAATAAAGGATCCTTCTTTCTATGTATTCGCAATACATTACATTTGTCTATGTTAAGGGTCAGTTGCCACTCCCTGCACCAAGTGCCTATCCGCTGCAGATCTTCCTGCATTTCGCTACAATTTTCTAATGCTGCAACTTCTCTGTATACTACAGCATCATCCGCGAAAAGCCGCATGGAACTTCCGACACTATCTACTAGGTCATTTATATATATTGTGAAAAGCAATGGTCCCATAACACTCCCCTGTGGCACGCCAGAGGTTACTTTAACGTCTGTAGATGTCTCTCCATTGAGAACAACATGCTGTGTTCTGTTTGCTAAAAACTCTTCAATCCAGCCACACAGCTGGTCTGATATTCCGTAGGCTCTTACTTTGTTTATCAGACGACAGTGCGGAACTGTATCGAACGCCTTCCGGAAGTCAAGGAAAATGGCATCTACCTGGGAGCCTGTATCTAATATTTTCTGGGTTTCATGAACAAATAATGCGAGTTGGGTTTCACACGATCGCTGTTTCCGGAATCCATGTTGATTCCTACATAGTAGATTCTGAGTTTCCAAAAACGACATGATACTCGAGCAAAAGACATGTTCTAAAATTCTACAACAGATCGACGTCAGAGAGATAGGTCTATAGTTTTGCGCATCTGCTCGACGACCCTTCTTGAAGACTGGGACTACCTGTGCTCTTTTCCAATCATTTGGAACCTTCTGTTCCTCTAGAGACTTGCGGTACACGGCTGTTAGAAGGGGGGCAAGTTCTTTCGCGTAATAAAATTTAGCACGGACTTCAATGCGAGATGCATGTAACAGATTACACAACGAAACTTCGTCTCGGAAACTGGCAAAAGATCCAAAGAGATTCTGGTACTATGTTAACAATGCTAGCGGCAAGACACAATAAAGACCTTCCTGTGCGATAGCAATGGATATACCGTCGTTGACAGTGCTGCTACAGCAGAATAACTAAACACACACATCCGAAATTCCGTCACCAAAGAAGACGAAGTAATTATTGCAGAATTAGGATCAAGAGCAGCCGCCTACATCAGTAACTTCGAAGTTGATATCCTCGTAGTGAAGCAACTTAAAGTTTTCCTGTCCAGACTGTAGCCATTACATTCTTTTCAGAGTTCCATACTTAACAATCATATATAACCGGTCGCTCGTAGAAAGATCCGTACCCAAAGACTGGAAAGTTGCACAGGTCACACCAATATTCAAGAAAGATAGTAGGAGTAATCCACTAATTTACAGGCCCATATCGTTAACGTTGATATGCAGTAGGATTTTGGAACATATACTTAATTCGACCATTATGAATTACCTCGATGAAAACACACCATTGATACATATGTACACGGATTTAGAAATCATCGTTCTTGTGAAACACAACAATCCCTTTACTCACACGAAGTACTGAGTGCTATCGACAAGAGATTTCAAATTGATTCCGTATTTCTAGATTTCTAGAAGGCACTGACATCGTACATCACAAGCGGATTGTAATAAAATTGCTTGTTTTTTTTAAAATATATTCCAGATGTGCGACTGGAAACGTGATTTCTTGTCAGAGAGGTCACAGTTCGTAGTAACTGACGGAAAGTCATCGAGAAAAACGGAAATGTTTCATGGCGTTACCCAAGGTAGTGTTATAGTTCCTCTACGGTTCCTTATCTATAGAAGGGATTTAGGAGCAGCCGTCTCAGGTTGTTCGCAGATGATGCTGCCGTTCATGGTCTAGTAATGTTATCAGAACATAAAAAAATTGCAAGACGGTTAGAACAGATATCTGTATTAGTAATTGACCCTGAATAAAGAAAAGCGTGAGGTCACCCAAATTCGTATTGAAAGGCATCCATTAAACTTCATTTACGCGATACGTCAGTCGAATGTAAAGACCGCAAATTCAACAAAGTACCTAGGAAATACAATAGGGAACAACCTAAACTGGAAAGGAAACATAGAAAACGGCATGGGGTAGGCGAAGTAAAGGCAGCGTTTTATTGGCAGATGATTAGAAGATGCAGCAGATCTACTAAAGAGACTGTCTACACTACCCTTGTCCGTCGTTTTTTGGAGTACAGCTGAGCGGTGTGGGCTCCTTACCAGATAGGATTAACGAAGTACATTGAGAAAGTTCAAAGAAGGGCAACACATTTTTTATTATCGAGAAATGTGGAAGAGAGATTCATGGACAAGATACAGGATTTGGGGTTGGACGTTTTTCGTTGCGGCGGGATCTTCTCTCGGAACTTCAATCACAAACTTTCTCCTCCGAATGCGAAAATATTTTGTTGTCGCCGATCTACATAGTGAGAATCGATCGTCATAATAAAATAAGGGAAATCAGAGCTCGCAGAGAGACATGTAGGTGTTCGTTTTCTCCGGCCCTATTCGAGAGTGGAATAACAGACATTTATTGTGAAGATGATTCGACGAACTCTCTACCAGGCACTTACGCGGGATTTGCAGAGTAGTCATGTAGATGAAAGTGTAGATCATAAGCACCACCCAGCAGTGGCTATAGAAATGTGTAACTTATGAGCTGCTTCTCGACCACTGTAGTATTTTTTTTTAACAACCCACACACATTCATTGTGCTTGGCGGACAGCTGGCACCACTTTGCAGCTCGTGAGTGAGTTCACATTGTATAGTGGTTGAAGATACGTTTGGTAAGATAGTGTGTAGACACTCCTCCTGTCACGTCTCCTTTGCAACATCTCTGCCAGTTGTATACAAATAAAGTGTTGGCTCTGCAGCTTACAGCCGACCGAAAGTCACCGTCGATAGTCTGCGACTGACAGTGACGCACATCTACTACTCATATCAAGAAAGTAATCGTCTATGAGAAGTATTTCAGCACAAAAGTAACAGTCATAAAATACGCTTGTTGTGACACCAGATGATTTCAACTAAAATTGTGTGACAACGAACGGACGAGGTCGGAGAGATTGCTACACAAAGGAGGACGCTGGTAAATAAGCACTTATTCCATGGGACTGAACACGAAATGGAAATTTTGAAATAAGACAAAGACTCTTAATCCAAATGAATTTTTTGTATGACTACTAGTTCGTATGGCCATGTACTTCAAATTGATAATTTAACACAGTTATCCAAATGAAGAAAGACTGTACCCACGTCCGAAGAAAATCGACGGCCACGAATCTCTTTCTTCAGGTGTCCAAAAGTATGGATCTGCACTGTATGGAGGATGTGTAAGGCCTTCCCAGCGAGAGCTCTGCAGCACAGTTGATACAACCTTGCAACATGTGGACGGGCATCATGTTGCTACAGAATTGTGCCTTCCATCAACATTCCTGGACGTATGTCCTTAATGACGCCTTTCAATTTTTGCAAAATCTGCAAATATTGGTGTGTGTAAATTGTGCACCGTGTTCCAGAAAGTCAGTGAGCAGCGGATCTTTACAGTTAATGAAAGTGTTCATCACCACTTTCTCGGGGTTCGTTTGCACGGCTTTACATTGTTTCGGTGGGGTAAATATAAGTGCTTACACTGTTGGTCTGATGCTTTCTTTCCAACTCAAACTGATTAAACCATGCGACTTCCATATTTCTGGAGCCCTGAAGAAAGCCTTTCATTGGCGTCGATTTGCTTCAGAGGAAGAGATGCACGCCTGAGTACAATCATGGCACCGTAGACTACCGCAGACATTTCTCGAGGTGGAACAGATGATCCTGCCTCACAGTCGGATAAATGTGCTAACAGTTATGGCGATTACTTCCTTTCTTCCATCAGTCCCGGTTTTATTTGACTGCCCCTGTTATATGTCACACTTGTTGATATTTTGATAAATATTCTTATTTTTTGCAAGTGTCATAATAAATTGAGTGAACCGTTGTCAGACAATTTCATTTTGAGAAAACTTTTGAAACAACACAGATGTCATGGTTCTGATTCTTTGCTATCAGTAAGTCCTTCTATAAATATCTTTCGCGCCTTTTATCGAATCACAAATAAATCTGCTGAGGGACGAATAGTAACATCAGGTAGCGAATATGGTTGCTTGTGCGTGTGTTTGTGTGTGTGTGTGTGTGTGTGTGTGTGTGTGTGTGTGTGTGTGTGTGTGTGTTGCTTTCTTTTGCCGCAATAATCTTCGCTAAACACATGATGCAGATTCAAGTGGCAAGATCCTAAACAAATGACGTTTACACTCTGTGTCTCAGAGGTAATGACGTGGGCATTTTGCTCCGACATACCATGTGATCAAAAAGTCAGTATAAATTTGAAAACTTAATAAACCACGGAATAATGGAGATAGGTAAAAATTGGCACACATGCTTGGAATGACATCGGGTTTTATTAGAATAAAACAAAAAAAGATCGTGTGCTCAGCCGCCACTTTCGTCATGCTTGGCCTTCCAGGTCCCCAGACCTCAGTCCGTGCGATTATTGACTTCGGGGTTACCTGAAGTCGCAAGTGTATCGTGATCGACCGACGTCTGTAGGGATGCTGAAAGACAACATCTGACGCCAATGCCTGACCATAGCTCCGGACATGCTTTACAGTGCTGTTCACAATATTATTCCTCGAGTACAGCTATTGTTGAGGAATGATGGTGGACATATCGAGAATTTCATGTAAAGAACATCATCTCTGCTTTGTCTTATTTTGTATCCTAATTATTGCTATTCTGATCAGATGAAGCGCCATCTGTGGGACATTTTTTGAACGTTTGTATTTTTTGTTGTTGTTGTTGTAATAAAACCCCATGTCATTCCAAGCATGTGTGTCAATTGGTACCTCTCTATCTACATTATTCCGTGATTTATTCAATTTTAAAATTTATACCAACTTTTTGATCACCCCGTATACCTGCACTGTGATACAGGGTAAGTTCAATTGAAACAATCTTAACAGTTACTGAACAATTATGAGTTTGAATGTTTTTCTCAGACTTAATGATATGAAATTTTTCTGTTGGTAAACATGTTTTTCAGTACTGTCATTGTCACGCGCGTGAGAATTCAAATGCACTTACTGGAGACTATGCAAGAAACTGCGTGCGTTTTATTATTGCATAATAAATCATAAATCAGCTCAGGCTTAAACACTCAGCATTGACGGACGCCTATGATATTTACAGTTACGGCATAAATTCACTAATAAGCTACATATACTTATGAACCAAAACATCATGACCAACTGCATAACAGCGTTTTGGTCGAAATTCGGATCGCAATACAGCGGATATTCTGTGCGTCATGGATTCGACGCGTCCTTCGTATCTTTCCGGCGATGTGTGCCACCAGATGTCTCCGTAAAGTTCATGCTATTCCCAGAAATTAAGACACGAGGGCGAGGATACTGGATGTAGGGCCGTCAACAACATCGTTACCAACGCCCTTCGGAGAATCAGCATGATATTGTAGTGGGAAGGGTGTGGAGGTTTGGGGGTGTGGGAGGGAGGGGGACAAAGACTGTCTCATCCCACGTAGAGGCTTATAATGGGATAAAGTCCACCTATCAACTGTAAAATATCGCTCTCATGATGCATGAAACTATGATATTAAAAATACATTATTAAAAATGGTAAACTGCCTGGGCAAGCTGTTCATTTGGAGCACGCTGACCTCGCTTCCCCAGCCGGATAATGATGGTTTCCGATAGTTCAAAAACTCTCAGAACACCAGTTACACAGATCTCGGAGTCGGCGAAGACAGCGGGAGATCTGCAGCCTGACCGAGGGTTGGCCTGATGTCAGTACATCAGTCACAAATGTTGAACTGGAAGTGTCACTCCACAAACTTCGCAGAATGGTGGTTGGATTTGGAAACCGTCAGTTAGTAAAAAAATGGCTCTGAGCACTATGGGACTTAACTACTGAGGTCATCAGTCCCCTAGAACTTAGAACTACTTAAACCTAACTAACTTAAGGACATCACACACATCCATGCCCGAGGCAGGATTCGAACCTGCGACGTCAGTTAATAGGCACTTTCCTAGGAGCAGTCTGGCGAGAAGCACCTCCTTCCACCTGTGTGGTTGCCATGAAATACGCCATGTCGTAAATTACGGACCGGTGCTTTGTGGGGGCGAGCGTGGCTCTGGCACAGGGTAGAGTCCCAAATGTATTGCATCAGATTCCGATCGGGTGAATTTGATGGCAAAGACATGGACGTGTGTTCAATATCATTCTCCTCAAACCACGTTAGCACAACTCTGGCCTTGTGTCACAGTCTGTTATCGTACTTTAATTTGTCAACGCCGTCGAGGAAGACATCAAGAATGAAGGAAAGCTCACCAACACTCACTTAGTCCTCGACGATCATGATTCCTTCATTTAACGTTATAGTTCCAATGGAAGGCCAGTTTAATGCCGTAGCATAGTACTGCCCCAAAAAGCTCTGTCGCAAGAAACGTTATTAATCTAACTAAGAAAGAAGACATGTGCGTGCCATTTAAAAAGATTATGAAAAGCACCTGTACGATGTAAATTGGAAGTACATGTAGTGTGAAGTGAACAGGTGGTGAGCTTTAATTATATAGGGACTATTATGACCAGCTATGAAGACCTGACCATGGAGGCGAAGAAAAGAAGGGGAAAAGCCAGTAAGGGTAGCCGAATGCCTGTAACATATTGCATGGAAAAAAAGACATTTATGACACTCGATGGAGGTCTGGAAGGGGAATAAAAATATATAAAACAATAGTGCATTCTGTTCCGACATATGTAGCAGGAATTAGAGCAGAAACGTGAAAGATAAAAGTTAACGTCAGTGGAAATGAAGGTACTTAGATCCAAGGACACCCATGTGGGACAAAAGAACTAATTTGTCGATAAGGGAACAGTGTGGAATACAAAATATAAATGAATGGGTGAAGACACCAGAAAGAAATTGGAAGCATCTTGTGAAAAGTATTGACCTCGCAAGATTAGCTAAAATTTGTAAAGATTGATGACCGCAAAGAAAACGACTACCCAGATGATCACCTAATAGATGGGTCAGCAGCTTGTCGAGTACATCCATGGAATGAGGCAGACAAAAGGTGGCAACCATAGTCAGCAGCAGAAGAAGATGTCGTTTGGTCAATGTAGAAACAAGTAGCTTCATCTACAGTATAACCGCATGTTCAACAACGTGCGACGAACGGTAAGCTCCTAGATACACGTCCTTGCACAAACATTTTGCACAGTCGTCAGATGTGCCACGGATCGCTGTCTATTCTACTTTATAGAGCGGGTTAACCTCCGATCTCCACATTCTGTAACGAAGTATTGACGTCAAGAGCTTATCGCCTACTCGTGGTTTCCCAATTCTTCAGTCAATTTCAACAGATTCTCATAACTGTTGCGCCGTTTCCGAGATGCTCGTTCATAGGAGCCGGGTCGTAAGGGTTCTACCGTCTGTCATTGTCACCTGTGTCAATGAATTTCAAAATTTGTACCGGCACCATCATTAGAATGATTCCCCATTCTTTCTGCTAAACATGTAATTTTCCTTTACCGCGTCGTATGCCCGCATCGCCAACACGTGGCATTCTAACTCACACTGCTGCAGTGATCACGATGTTTCAGTCCATCGTTTTAGATTTTGATTAAAAACTTACAAATTTATTAGTTTGTAAATTATGGTGTCGACAAATGTAAATTGCCAAGATAGAGAAGAAAGTGGTTCATAATGATCCATTTCAAGTTAAAAACGATGTTCAACACAATAATGAAAACTGAGAATAGGTCCTGCTAGAATAATTGAAGAGAGACATCAGATTTCAGACCCATAGCCGATTAACGTGAAACACAGTTCTTTGACTGATGTCGACCATAGACTGAAGAACTCGGTTGTGAAAAGTAAACTAGCAAGTCAAACTTTATACTGCGACTGTGCACGTACTCCAACAACACAGCAGTGCAGCACCACTGGTTGCCTGCACACGAGAGCGCAGGGGTCACGACAGGCGTGTTGCTGAGGTCAATTCAGGACGACACGACTTAGCGTACTCCCATCGCCGCAGACTGCAGAGGTAGCGGCATCACCACTAGGAGGCGCAGCTAGTGCAGATTTACTTCCTTCCGCCACATCACGTGGCTGTAAATACTCCAGAACTAATCCATGCGCCAGGTAGTACTTAAACAGCTCGCATCCAACAGCTAAAGCCAGCTTGCCAATCAGGGAACGCTTAACGCTTGGCATCACGACTTTTGTATCTCGGCTTGTTGTGGTTCTTAAAACATCAGATAGTCGATGAACTAGACATTCTAGCCTAGCTGTCTAGCATTTGATTATCGGAAGTGTTGAACTGCGACAGCGGCTTTGTCTGCTAAATTATTTCGATTCTTCTTTATTAATGCTTCAGAATCTAGAAGAGTGAATTGATGTTATTATTAATACATGTATTGTCTGCTTCGGACAAAATAATTCTGGGTATTGTGCCGACTCATTGTAACCAGCAATGAACCTCCATGAAGAGGACCGCAGGAAGTCGGTCCAAATGTGGTTGGTTTAGCTGTTTTAGCAGTTACAATGGTGCGGACCAATAACCAAAATTATTTTGTCCAAAATGATATAGGGCATGGAAGTCAACGAACCTATTGTTTGTTGTCTATCTGGGTGCAAGTTGTTCCACATCTAGCGTGGCGTGATACTTTGTACTTAATTTTGAAGAGGATCACCCTGTTTTTGATCAGACAGGAGGAGGAAAACTAAATTCACCGTGTGTCATGAATGAAGCGTAAAACAGGAACTAAATTTTTATTTCTTTTTAGGAATCAAAGTTTCTTGCACAAATATACACATAATTGACAGTGTTTTTGGTTTTATTGATATGAAGGCTTTCGTCGAAGTTTTGTACCTGGTTGAAGAGTGTACGGAACGGCGAATGAATTTCGACGAAATATGGTATGTGAACGCCTTCGTAACTGAGACTGAGTTGGAATATTTTAGAATGGAGGAGAAACGGGAGGGTTTCCACGGCTGTTAAAGCTTTATCCAATCCATTCCTTCAAAACCTGCGAAATTTGGTTAAAATTTGCTTCGGTTCATTTGGAAACGGTTTTTAGCAATAATTCTGAAATTGCTGTTTGTACTAATCCTAAAGGATCTTAGTAAGTAAGTTTTTCCACTAGCAATTTTTCCAACAATTACTAAATAAGAAAAGTACTGACGTACAAAGAACAATTTTAACTATTAAAGGCACATCTCATTACTGACGTCTGTCTTCTATAAACTCTGACAAAATTTAGGTTATCGTTCTTTGGGGTGATAGTTTCGTGGAAGGGGGCCGCGTGGAGAAATGAAGTACAATTTCTTATAAAACAAAACAATTATTCCTCTGTTTATGAGTCACCAAGTTTATTAATGCTGAAAGTTTATAACTGAGAAGTAACGTGTGTATGGGGTTGGTATGTATTATTTTTCTATCGATCAGCTAAGATTCAGATAATTACGCTGCTTTCTACATTTACATGGTAGCTTTTTACATCAGTTGGTGCCACGAAAAAGCACGAATCAAAGTGATGGCACAACCCTACAATAAAGCATAGTCCATGATCTTGCGAGAAGCGGTGGCCCGTATGCCAACAGAACAAATTGGCCGTTTGCCTGTTTTTAGTTGGTGTACACCATCGGTACTCGCGAATTTCCAGTCTCCTCCGGCTTACGCATACAGACGTGACCTACAGATGACATTCCCATCCCTTGATTAAGATGATATCCTAATGTCAGCTAAGGCACCCAGACTCTGTAAAGTTACATTACATAACTGAAATCTTGTAATTACAAAACAAATAGAGACTGAGATAAACAAAGGAAAGAAACACTAGGGTTTAACGTCCCGCCAAGATCGAGGTTATTACAGAAACAGTTCAAGATTGGATAGGGGGAGGGTAGGAAAGCAAATAGGCCCTCTCCTTTCCTAGGAAGCATCCCTTATTTCGGATTAAGCGGTTTAGGAATCTCACGCAAAACCTATCTGGACGATCGGAATGGGATTTGAACGGCTTTCCTCCTGAAGTTGATTTCCTTGTACCACAACTCCGCCACGTTGCTCTGTGTGGAAGAAGAAAGGAAGTAAGATTGATGGTCATTAGAACACAAGGGACTAATATTTAAGCTAGACAAGGATGAAGAACAAAAATGGCCGGAAGCCCTTCAATTAAGCCGTATCGGAACTCGACTTAGTGAATTAGTGAAATAAGGAAAAATCCAGAATTTGATGACCGATTTGGGCTCTTGTTAACCACCACACAACCGCAAAAAGAGAAGGGTAGGGGAGCAAGTAACGCACAAATTCTAAAACAGGTGCTGCCATGTACACTATTTGATATATTCGAACACTGATTAATATACAGTGCAGGCTGCTATCAAATATTCCTTAGCATGAGTTACAGAAAACAGTTTGTAGACAGTAAGCAGCTAGATCAAAGGAAATAAATACGGAGAAGTGAAAGGTTTGGGTTGATTGGGGGGAGAAGACCAAGCTGTGAGGTCGTCGGTGCCATCGGATTAGGGAAGGATGGGGAAGGAAGTCAGCCGTGCTCTTTGAAAGGAAACATCCTGGCATTTGCCTGAAATCTTGTAATTAGAAAACAAATAGAGACTGAGGTAAACCAAGGAAAGAAACACTAGGGTTTAACGTCCCGCCAGATCGAGGTTATTAGAGAAACAGTTCAAGATCACGGAAAATCTAAATCAGGATCGCCGGACGTAGGATTGAACCGTCGTCCTCCCAAATGCGGGTCGAGTGTGCTAACCACTGCGCCACCTCGCTCGGTGAAGAAGTGAAAGCAATACGAAATCAGGGGAAGTGCAAACGATCTACATCTACATCTACATCTACATTTATACTCCGCAAGCCACCCAACGGTGTGTGGCGGAGGGCACTTTACGTGCCACTGTCATTACCTCCCTTTCCTGTTCCAGTCGCGTATGGTTCGCGGAAAGAACGACTGTCTGAAAGCCTCTGTGCGCGCTCTAATCTCTCTAATTTTACATTCGTGATCTCCTCGGGAGGTATAAGTAGGGGGAAGCAATATATTCGATACCTCATCCAGAAACGCACCCTCTCGAAACCTGGCGAGCAAGCTACACCGCGATGCAGAGCGCCTCTCTTGCAGAGTCTGCCACTTGAGTTTGTTAAACATCTCCGTAACGCTATCACGGTTACCAAATAACCCTGTGACGAAACGCGCCGCTCTTCTTTGAATCTTCTCTATCTCCTCCGTCAACCCGATCTGGTACGGATCCCACACTGATGAGCAATACTCAAGTATAGGTCGAACGAGTGTTTTGTAAGCCACCTCCTTTGTTGATGGACTACATTTTCTAAGGACTCTCCCAATGAATCTCAACCTGGTACCCGCCTTACCAACAATTAATTTTATATGATCATTCCACTTCAAATCGTTCCGCACGCATACTCCCAGATATTTTACAGAAGTAACTGCTACCAGTGTTTCTTCCGCTATCATATAATCATACAATAAAGGATCCTTCTTTCTATGTATTCGCAATACATTACATTTGTCTATGTTAAGGGTCAGTTGCCACTCCCTGCACCAAGTGCCTATCCGCTGCAGATCTTCCTGCATTTCGCTACAATTTTCTAATGCTGCAACTTCTCTGTATACTACGGCATCATCTGCGAAAAGCCGCATGGAACTTCCGACACTATCTACCAGGTCATTTATATAGATTGTGAAAAGTAACGGTCCCATAACACTCCCCTGTGGCACACCAGAGGTTACTTTAACGTCTGTAGACGTCTCTCCGTTGATAACAACATGCTGTGTTCTGTTTGCTAAAAACTCTTCAATCCAGCCACACAGCTGGTCTGATATTCCGTAGGCTCTTACTTTGTTTATCAGGCGACAGTGCGGAACTGTATCGAACGCCTTCCGGAAGTCAAGAAAAATAGCATCTACCTGGGAGCCTGTATCTAATATTTTCTGGGTCTCATGAACAAATAAAGTGAGTTGGGTCTCACACGATCGCTGTTTCCGGAATCCATGTTGATTCCTACATAGTAGATTCTGAGTTTCCAAAAACGACATGATATTCGAGCAAAAAACATGTTCTAAAATTCTACAACAGATCGACGTCAGAGATATAGGTCTATAGTTTTGCGCATCTGCTCGACGACCCTTCTTGAAGACTGGGACTACCTGTGCTCTTTTCCAATCATTTGGAACCTTCCGTTCCTCTAGAGACTTGCGGTACACGGCTGTTAGAAGGGGGGCAAGTTCTTTCGCGTACTCTGTGTAGAATCGAACTGGTATCCCGTCAGGTCCAGTGGACTTTCCTCTGTTGAGTGATTCCAGTTGCTTTTCTATTCCTTGGACACTTGGACAGCAACGAATCCCTCTACGCACAAACATAGGATTTCACACTGGCGGAGAACACACAAAATTTAAGTTGGCTGAGAACTTCATGGAAGGGAAAGGCGGAAGGAGATATTGGTAGCTAACTGGTAAGTGTAGTCAACGAGTATGCAACGAGCGAGCAGGAAATGCCATTTTCAAGCAGCGTTTTTTTCTCTTGAATACGTCCCATTTGAGGAAATTTCAATATCTTCTCGAAATGAATTTTTAGAGCAGCTCTTTCACAGTGACGGATACCCCGCAAGCAGTCGGCCGCGATATGGATCGCCACTGATGAGGTGAAATATTATGATGGATACCGCTAACGGACCGGGGGCCCAGCCGGCTTCTGACAGTTATTTGAGAAGTTAAATCAAAGGAAATTGCTTTTCCACGAAATGATTTCTTAGGATCTTTCTTTCTGTCTTGCGGTTCTGAAACTTCTCTTCGAACGTTACTTTCTAGAAAAAGGAGACGACGTTAAATAAATGGAGTTGTGTAGTGCACTAAAATAGATTTGCTCACATCTGTGCCAAAACAATATGGACAACGGGATGGAACGACAAAACAAATCAGCTCATCCTGATGCGCTTACTTGCTGCTGGTGTTTTTGGATCGCAAAGATCTCACAATAAAAAAGAAAAAACGGATATCAGGTAATACCATACCGCAACACATGATCGTGTTTCAGAAACTTAGAGTCTATCTGAGTAAACCCAATCATTTTGTGTGATAATTGTTGTGAATTTTGGTAGCAATAACAGTAGGGTGTAGCGTTCTTCGAATTAAAATAGTGCCTATAAATAAAGATATGGTGAGGAGAAGCCTAATTTGAGATCTTAGTTAGCTTTCTCCCTCAGCTTTTTAATAATTTTCTCTAATTACTTCTCACTGTAAAAGAATTCAATATAATAAATGGAGTGATCAAAGTAACAGTGCCATACGTTCCTCGCATTAAAATTTGTATTATTTTTTCAGTAAGGAAAACACCGATTCTGTTTTAACGTCGTGTTAATAATTTTATGAAGTAAGAAAAAGGAACGGCTATAACCTAAAATTTTATAATTTTCAGTTAATTTACATTACAGTGGACGAACACTAGAATACAGCTGATTATAAATGACACACAGTTAATAGTCATATTGGTATTATTTTATCTATGATTACTGTAAACTGAAGAAAAGTGTATGTCACTACTAATGCAATGTCACCAAAGCAATGTTTCTTTTCAGATTGATCACATATATTCCTTATCATTATCTTTAATTAAGTGAGATATACGTGCTAAGTCGGTGGTTCAAATTTCAAGAGTTCCATTAGTAGACCTCATGTTACACACTAGATTGAACTATGTTACCACCTCTAGAGGTGCTTCCGAGGCACGCATATTTAAAAAACAGTTTAA